>NC_042623.1:212936336-213020675 GCF_901001135.1 Rhinatrema bivittatum
ACAGGAATCAGAAAGTAGGATTAAATGGTCGGTTTTTACAGTGGAAAAAGGTAAACAGTGGAGTGCCTCAGGGATTTATTCTTGGACTGGGACTTTTTAATATATTTATAAATGATCTGGAAAGGGGTATGATGAGTGAGGTGATCAAATTTGTGGGTGGCACAATTATGCAGAGTATTTAAATCTCAAGCAGATTGTGATAAATTGCAGCAGGACCTTGCGAGACTAGAAGATTGGGCTTCCAACTGATAGATGAAATTTAACGTGGACAAGAAAAAGTGATGCATATAGGGAAAAATAACCCTTGCTGTCAATGTTATGTTCTGTCTTAGGAATTTCCACTCAGGAAAGAGATCTAGGCATACATTGAAACCATCAGCTCAGTGTGTTGTGGCGATCAAAAAAGCAAACAGAATGTTAGGAATTGTAACTGGTCATCTTTCTCTCCAATCACCGCTTCTCTCCTACAGTCAGTTATCCATTAGCAAAAAATGTTTAACTCTCCCCTAAACCCTTGCCCAGGGTTCCTTTTCAAATCCATTGGACCCATTGCTTGTAATTTCTTATGTAAACTTGTGAACCAATCTTTAGAAACTGGAATCTTTCCTAACACCCTAAAACAGACTTCAATTCTTCCAATCCCAAAAAATAATACTAGGGATCCGATGGCTCTCAACAACCTTAGACCTATTGCTTCACTTCCCTCTCTTGCTAAACTCTTAGAATATGTGGCTCTTCATCAGCTCTCAGACTATCTATCCGACCATGATATTCTACATCCCTGTCAGCATGGTTTTTGCAAAGGCCACTGCATCAAAACACTACTCTTCTCTTCCTTTGATTCACTGTTATGTGGTTTTGACTCTAACACTGACTTTATTCTAGTTTTCTTAGACATTTCTGCCATTTTTGACACGCTTGATCACCAAATTCTTCTAGCTTACAATCAACAGGTATTTCATCTACAGTACTTAACTGGTTTTCATCATTTCTATCCAACTGAACCCAAAAAATCAATATCGGTGCTCATTCCTCTAACCCTTACACAGTTTCTTCCGATGTCCCTCAAGGTTCCTCTCTTTCTCCAATTTTGTTCAATATTTATTTACTGCCTCTTTGTCATATTCTCTCTACTTTAAATATTCAGTTCAAAATCTATGCTGATGACATTGTTTTTCGTCCCATTCAATGTCTCCTGGTCTAATACTCTCTCTACAGTTGCTTTATACATAAACACTATCAACACTTGGCTATCACATAACCGTCTTAAACTTAACCCTACAAAAACAGAAAACATCCATCTAACTTCTATCACAAATCCCACTAACGATCCACCTTCTCATCTTTCTCTAAACGGCTTCTCTATCCCCATTTAGACTCAGGCACGCAGTCTTGGGGTGCTAATAAATTCGGATCTTTCCCTATCAAAACACATTTCTGAAATAGTAAAAAAGTCTTTCTTTAAATTACATATGCTGAAGAGCCTCCATCCTCTGCTCTTTCATCAAGATTTTCACCCAGTTCTCCAATCTTTGATTTTCTCTAGTCTCGACTACTGTAATGCACTCTACTTGGGTCTTCCTGATACAGCCATCTGACCTCTCCAATTAATCCAAAATTCAGCTGCGAATGTTCTATCCGGTGTATCTCTCAAAAACCATATAACCCCTATTCCGTTTTCTCTTCATTGGCTTACCATTAAATTCAGAATTCAATACAAAACTTTGTCTATCATCCACTCACTCATACACAATCCTTCATCAACTTGGCTATGCTCCACTTTGCAACTTTATAAATCTACAAGACACTTAAGATCTCTGAACAAAAACCTACTAGATGTCCCTTTGGTCCACCTTGCAAAGCTAGATATCACCAGAAAAAGAGCTTTCTCTATCGCAGGCCCATTAATTTGGAACAATCTACCTAACACACTGCGACAAATTTCAAACACAAAAGAATTCAAAAAAACTCTAAAAACATATCTCTTTCAACAAGAATTTAATATCCAAACACAAGAAAGCACCTGCTTTTCCACTTCTATCAACACCTGTGAACTATATTTGTATTTGATTTGTATAGTTATTTCGATAATGTTTACTACTTAGCTTTTATTTTATTTTAATTCTCATTTAACTGTTTTTATTTTATTTTTATTCTATTTTTATATTGTGTATGTACCAGTATGTGAACTGTTTTGACCAATTTTTATTGAAAAACCGGTTTATAAACAATTTCAAATAAATAAATAAATAATGCCTCTGTATCACTGCATGGTGAGACTGCATCTTGAATACTGTGTGCAATTCTGGTCACCGCATCTCAAAAAAGATATAGTTGCACTGGCAAAACGGAACGGCTGCCCTATGATGAAAGGCTAAGGAAGTTAGGGCTGTTCAGTTTTGGAGAAGAGACGACTCAGGGGGGATATGATAGAAGTCTACAAAATCATGAAAGGACTTGAACAAGTTAATGTAAATCAGTTATTTACTCTCTCGGATAATAAAAAAAGACTAGAGGGCACTCCATGAAGTTAGCAAGTAGCTCATTTAAAACAAATTGAAGAAAATTCTTTTTCATTCAATGCATAGTTAGGTTCTGGAATTCATTGCCAGAGAATGTGGTTACAGCAGTTAGTGTAACTAGGTTTAAAAAAGGTTTGCATAAGTTCCTGGAGGAAAAATTCCTAAACTGCTATAAATTAATAAGCAATATTAGCTTTAGGTTTATTTAATGTTTAGGTACTTGCCAGGTATTTGTGACTTGGATTGGCGACTGTTGGAAACAGGATACTGGGATTGATGAACCCTTGGTCTGACCCAGTATGGCATATCTTAGTTTCTTATGTTCTTCGCTGGATAGAATGAGTTAGCAATGGGGGAGGGGAGTATTCCAGGGGTATGGCTAAAAGTGTCAGACTAGCATCAATATTCAATTGTCTGGTTCAGTTTACCAGGGTAAATCACTGTCCTAAAGTTACCCGGTTAACTTTGTCGCTCCCTGACTTGCTGAATATCAATCTCTGTGTGTTTTAGAATATATCTTGTGTTTGTAATTACCAGAAGGCCGATACAGAATGGTGTGCTCAGCTGAGTGCACCGTTTAGCCCCCGTTTGGCCGCGCGTTTTAGACTCGCTATTATTACCCCTTATACTGTAAGGGGTAATAGTGCGTGGAAAACACGCGCGCGCCCCCCCCCCCCCCCCCTGAAACTAATAGCGCTCATCACATGCAAATGCATGTTGTTGAACCTATCAGTTAATCCCCTGGAATTCTGAAAGTAAATGTGTGGCCACACATTTTCCTCTCAGAAATTAACGCCTGCCCTAAGATCTGAGCAACCTGGGAAACGTCGGGGACCCGAGGTTGCACTAGCAGGGAGGGAGAGGTGGTGACTCTGCTACTCGGGGCAGGTCGGCCATGGCAGAGGAGTGAGGAAGGAGCCACGGGTGGCACACCACCTCCCTCTGACCAAGGATAGTCTCTCTGATTGGCTGCAGCGCACTGCCCCCTTCTGTCTGCCTGCCCCCTCGTTCGCTGAAAGAGCTCTCCGGCTTCAGCTGTAGATCAGCCTGGCTCACCTGGTGGCATGGTGCGGTTACACATTTTCTACAAAAACTAAGCGCTACAGTGTATAATGATTTATTTTAGCTCATAATTTTAATTACAAAAATAAAATATTGCCTCTGGAGACGCGAGGGAGTCGGGGGAAGTCATGGCTGTCAGCGGGTCGGCAACCTACACTCAATTTTACTGGCGTCAGTTGTCAACCCGCTGACAGCCATCTCTTCCACTAATAAGGAGGTGCTAGGGACGTGCCATTGTCCTTAGCACCTCCTTATTAGCACAGGCCCTAATTTAAATACAGAATCGCGTGCCCAGGAGAGATGCCTTGTTGTGTGTCGGGAGAGCGGGCGCTCAACACGGAGCGCCGGCTCTCCTGCAGGTTTTTTTGAATTGGCCTGCAAGTGTGCTTGGGTGGTTGGGAAAGGGCCTTTTCTTACCTGGCTCACCCCCACCTGTCGTCCATTTCCTTCACCTTCTCTGCCCACTATTGGCCTCCGATTCAGCCCTTCACTTCTACCCCACAGTGACTGGAGAACTTTAAAAAGGCCGTGTGAGGTAAGCTGCTAGGGCTGGTGCTAGAAAAGGACATAGGTGGCATTGTTGCCAGCTGCAGGTTGTCCTAGCTGGTATGGCCTGCGAGACGTTTATTGCAGGAACTACATGCACATCAAGTGGCCCTGGAACATGGTGCACAGTGTGATACAGATGGCCCAGGCTACCTATCCCACCCCCTCACTGTGCCACAGTCACAGCAGGATGCCTGTTTCATAGCCGTTGTTGATTATACCCGGGTTCAATCCCCGGCCTTACCACCATTGCTGAACATACTGCTGGTATGGAAAAATACTAGCAGGCCCCAGAACACAAACCTGGGGCCTTGAATGCCAGACAAAGCTATAAAACTGTTTTTGCAGGAATTCACAGACACCAATCAACAAATTAAGCCACAGGATGGGGCAGGAGATATCGCAGAGAGTACGCAGCAAATAGTCTGTGGGAAAGAATGCAGGGGGGAGAAAGATAAGGGGAGACAAATAACAGCTGCCTGTAGGCAGACAGCGTAACAAGGTAGTGGTGTGAAGCATGCAAGCAGAAATCAGATAATTAGCTGACTTTGTATTTTTAACCTATATAAGCAAAGCTGGTATGTAGTAGGGTTGGCAAGGATTCTGTATCTGTTGCAGAGCCCAGCGCTGAGCTCATTATTATGTAAGTATATTTGCTTCCTGTGTACTTTTTGCTTCCTGAGTATTGCTGTTTTGTGTATGAATAGCATATGATTTACAATAAAGAATATTAATTGAAAGTAGAATCAGAGTTGTTCCTTTAAACTATTTTAACTTTGCATTGGGACTTTTCAACACCGTGCTCATGCTTATCTACCTGGAGCAGGGAGAGAAGATATGAGAGCTCCTGTGCTCTGCAAAACTCAGCTTTCCTATAAAAATTGAGCTGTAATTGCTCCCCCTCCCTCCTTCTGAAGTAATAGAGTGAGATGCAGAGTTAGTTGCCACTTACAGAAGTAATCACTTGACTCCCACTCACTGTTTCCACTAAGCAGCCAGGAGTTTACAAAGCTGGAGTAGAAACCCTTAAATGTGAAAAATAGCATAATTTTAATCGAGTGGAAGGAGCCTTGGTTACGCAGGCGCTGCTGACGGTGCTGCTACTGCAGACCTCCTGCTCAGACCTCTGCTTTCCCCTACCGGCTGGCTACAGCGAGACACTGAGACTCCTCGCATTAGGGAACAGCCTGCACAGCTTGAAAAGGATTTATTGCTGTCCAGACATTTTCAAACACCCAGCTAAAGCCTCTGCAAGGAGACTGCTAGAGAAGAAAGGGCTGCATGACCAAAGAAGCAGCCCTGCTAAATCTTTTCACCAGGCAAAACCTTGGACTATCTTGTATTGGGCTCAAGGGTCCTGCGATTTCTGCAACAGCCTCTACCTTGCCAGGCTAAGGACTGCTGCTCATTCCTGCTAGAGCTGTATTTACCCAGACCAAACCCTAGCCTGAAAGCTCCAGGAACAGGTAAACACTTTTTATTTTGTGAGTGTTTCCTGGACTACTACCCATGGAAGCAGCAGATGCTCTAGAGTAGAAGAGTCTCTCTTCCACCGAAGCTGAGATGAAGCTATTGCTGCATTATGTCTGCTACTACCATCGGTTTTCCTTTGTTTTAGAAACTTCCAAAGCAAAGCCTGTTTTTGAACAGCTCAGTGGCCTGGCTGAGTTCACCTACTTCTTCACCCACTCCAGTCCCCAAAAAAGAGATCCAAGTAATTAATTTCATTTTGGTGATACACTGAGCAGTTTGTTTGGTTATGATAAAATGGCATCAGTCAACAAATGTGAAACCATTGCATTGATTTGCCATGTGTGTTTATATGTATATTGTTAACAATGTCTTATTTGTTACTGATCTTTGCACATGAAAATGCTGGACGTAGATATGTCTAGCTAGGGCATGCAACAATCATAGCCAAGCAAATAGTAAGGCTTCCATTACTTTTTCACAATATTGAAATTCAAGCAACTTTTGTTACCCTCTCTCTCTCTCTCTCTCTACCTCTACAGATAGAATGCAAACAAATAAAAAAACAAGAAAACATTTTATTTCCTTTTAGAATTTATTTACAAAATGCTGTTATAAGAATTTTAAGTTTGTGCTTTTGAACACAAAATCTCCCTATAACAAAATCGCTCTATAAAAGCAATCTAGTTTGGCACAGTGCAGCTTTTACTGAAATCCCAACCTATGATAGACTCCTAACAGATTCTTTTTCACTGATCCAAAATCTCTCCCCCCCCCCCCCCCACCCAAAGAAAACAAGCAACAATGATTTTTATGTCTGCCCATTTTTATTACTCAAACTGTCCCCCATTCCAAGCTCTTTCATCTCCTCTTCAACTTGCTCCATGCCACAGATTTGCACTTTCTTTAAAGAAAATCCAATAAAGTTATTATCCCACATATAAACATTGCTAGTATAATGTAGGAGTCAGACGAAGTGAAGGTACTGCTGTATTTTGCCTGCTACTGACATGGAGAAGTGCACGAATATGCAAGGGCCATAGATCATTAACTGCATGGGTGGTTCCCCTGTATCACCATCTCCCCGTGTATGTACTAAGTTAGAGGAACTTCTGCCTTATCTGTAAATGCCTGAAGGAACCTGCCAGCTGTGACCAAAGTTAAACATGCTTGGGACAGATGCAAAGGTCTGTGGCAAGAACAGAGTTGAGATGCAGGGTGAAAGAAATGGGAAGTGGGGAAAAGGAACTTCAGATGTTGGTTTTAATGTGGAAAGTTGTATTCTCATTCTTGCAGAATGATAGAGGACCAATGATGAGAGGTAAGAAAACTGACTTGGAAAAGGAGTGAAAGTCTACAGGCGATAAAGCTTGTGGGGCTGATAGCTGGGATATATTCTTAGTCAGAGCAGTGTAGATGGGAATAACCAGGCAGACTGGGTGAGTGAATTGGTTCTTATCTGCCAACATCTATTAATTTTACTGTGGTGGAACAGAGATCAGAAGCAAGTCACCAGAACCAACCTTAAACCTGCCAACATCTGTTGTTCAGTGGACCCCTGGCTGAGACAAGGTTGATGCTACCTCCAGGGGATGGACCCTGTAGGTCCTCTTCGTCGGGAGGTGGCTTCAGGAGAGAAGACCCAATAAGACCTTCACCTATACCAACCCACGTTCCCCGCAGGTTGAGCCCTTGGGTACTGGGGCCAGCAGGACTTAGGCATGGGTCTCTCGAAGATAACAATCCCAGAAGGAAGTAAGCTGGAGTGACATCAGAGATTCCAGAGGTTAAGGCAGGCAGCGGATGAGAGGCACAGTCCAAGAGTCAGGGCAGGCGGCGAACAAGAAGAGAAAGAACAGGCAGATGGTCAGGGCAGGTGGCAGACAGGCAGAATCCGGGAACGAAGCAAGGTCAGAGCCAGGAAAGCAGTCCGAGGGGGGTGAGGAGCAAGGACAAGAACCAGGAACGGGAACCAGGAGCAGGAATCAGGGATGCAGGAACAGGATTCAGAAACCGGGAGCAGGCATCAGAAGACACAACTTGCACTCTGGAAGAGTAGGACCCATTGCCGAGGCTAGGTCTAAGTGATCAGGCAAGGGTTAAATAGTTCCTTGTCCTGATGTCATCGGTGGGAGCCGCAGGAGATTTTCCCACCTCTGACCCTTTAAGAGCCTCAAGGGATTGTGCGTGCCTGGCGGGGGGGGGGGGGGGGGGGGGGGGGGGGGGGGGGGGGGGAAGGCGGTTTGATGTCAGCGTTGGAAGTGGTGCGGCCCGCCGGGAACAAGAACACAGAGGGACGGCCCAATGGGGGCCAGGAGACCACGCAAATCTGAAGCATGCTGGAGCGGCTTCCCCGGGGCCTGAGGTGAGGGATGCCGGTTGCGGCCTCCTGCGGCCGGCAAGTGCAACAACATCCTGAGCACTTTCTGGCTGTTTCTTTAGCAGGAGGGGTAAAATTTTAGAAAAAAGTACCTAGCTTATTTATTTATTTAAAAATATTTATTACCTGCAGGTCTGAAACCCTTACTCACTGCTGGATGCAACATATCCCTGTTGTATCCAATTTGGATAGCACCATGATTTCAAAGCTAATAAAACATTTTACTAAAATATAAGGGCTCCAAAAATCATATAATGTGATTAGGACATAAAGGTCTCTGCATTAAGCTCACCAATCATCTTGTCACCCAATTAAAATGAGGAGGTCATAAGATATGCCACATTGGGAAAAACCTAAAGTCCATTGAGCCCGGCATCCTGTCTTTGACAGTGGTCATGCCGAGTCACTAGGCAGATCCCAATCTTTGTTGCTCACTCCCAGGAATAAGCAGTGGCCTTCCCAAGTCTACTTGGCTAATAATTATGTATTGACTTTTCTTCTAGGAATTTGTCCAAACTCCTTTTAAACCCAGCTATGTTGAGATGCCTTGACCACATCCTCCGGCAACAAATTTCATAGCTTGCTTGTGTGATAAATGGAAAAAAATATTTTTTATGGTTTGTTTTAAATCTGCTACTTGTTAGTTTCATGGCATGACCCCCTAGTTTTAATACTATTTAAAGTAAAAAAAACAGTCTGTTTCCCTGTTCCACCCACTCATGATTTTATAAAACTCTATCATATCTCCTCTCTGTCATCTCTTCTTCAAGCTGAAGAGCTGTACTTTGTGCAGCCTTTCTTCATAAGCGAGCCATTCCATCCCCTTTATCATTTTTGCTGCCGATCTGTGCACCTTGTCTAGTTTTGCTATATCTGTTTTGAGATACCACTGACTAGGACTGCACACTGTATTCAAGGTGTGGTTGTACCATGGATTGATACAGAGGCAGCATGATATTTTCCATTCCTTTCCAAATAATTCTTAACATTCTTTATTGTCCCCTATTGCTGAATATTGAACTGAGGATTTCAATGTATTGTCTGCGACTTGGGAGCCTACAATTTAAAATAATTGGGTATGCTAAACTCTAATAAAAAAAAAAATCACCCCTGCCTGGACACAATGAAGGAGTTTACTCATTATTGGGGAGCATTCAAGCATCCATCAGAGCTGGAACCTATGATCCACAGTAATTCCAACATCCTCTTCCTAGTGACTCCTAACACGGAACCAAGCATGGTGTACCTATAGTTGGGATTATTTTACCCTATGTGTAGCCCTCTGTACTTGTCCATATTAAAGTTCATTTGCCATTTAGATGCCCAATTACCCATTCTGGAAAGATCCTGCCACAGTTCCTCACAGCTCGCTCGTGTTTTAATAACGTTGAATAATTTTGTGTCTTCTGTAAATTTGACCATCTCACTCATAGTTTCATTTTCCAGATCATTTATATACATGATAAACAACACTAGTCCCAGTAAAGATTTCTAGGGCACTCCACTATTTACCTCTCTCCACTGTGAAAACTGATCATTTAGTCCAACTCTCTGTTTCCTATCTTTCAACCAGTTACCAATCCATAGAAAAATATTGCCTCCTATCCTGTGACTTTTAAGTTTCTTGAGAAATCTATCATGAGGGACTTTGTCAAATGCCCTTCTGAGAGTCCAGCTACACAATATTGATTGGCTTGCCCTTATCTACATGTTTATTTACACCTTCACAAATTCTAATAGATAAGGCTAGACTTCCATTTGCTGAATCTGCTTTGGCTCTTCCTCATTAAATGATATCTATCCATATGTCCAATAATTCTGTTCTTACGAATAGCTTCTACTATTTTGCCTGGCACCAACATCAGACTCACTGGTCTATAGTTTCCTGGATCCCTCCTGGAGCCCTTTATATTGGCCAACCTCCAGTCTTCAGGCACAGTAGTTGATTTAATAATAGATTACATATTGCTAGTAACAGGTCTGCAATTTCATGTTTTGAGTTCTATTAGAAGTCTGGGGTGAATACCATTCAGGCCTGGTAATTTGTTAATTTTTGGTTTGTCAAGTTGCTCTATTACAGTTTCCAGTTTCTCAGTTGTTTGCTTCAGCTCCTCTGAATCATCACCTTCAACGATTGTTACCACTGTGGGTGTCTCCCCAGCATCCTCTTCAGTAAAGACCAAAGCAAAACAACTTATTTCATTTTTCTGCTATAGCCTTGACCTCCTTGAACACCCCTTTCTCTCTCTGATCAACTACTGCTGCAGGTGACTCACTTGCAGGTTTCTTGTTTTTGATATACCTGAAAAAGTTTTTATTATTAGTTTTTGCCTTTGTAGCAAGTTTCTTTTCAAATTCTTTATGTTTTACACTTAACTTGCCAGTGCTTATGTTCTCTCCTAGTCCTACGTTCCATTTTTTGAAAGATGACTTTTTCCTTTAATAACCTCTTAGCTCACCATTTAATCATGCTGGCAGTCATTTGGTCTTCCTTTGACCCTTTTTAATGTATGAAATATATTTTATCTGGGCTTCCAAGACGGTATTTAGAAACATTCTCCACACCTCAGGCAAATGTTTAACTCTTGCATTCACTCCTTTTATTTATCATATACTGTTTGTCAGTATAGGGAACACTGCCACCTTGTGGTCACTGCTGGTACCTCTGAAAAGGAAATAAGCAATGAATCAGACCATGAAGCACACATGTAGAGTCATGTTAAGGCTGTGAGGTCATAGTACCAGAATGGGCTGTACTAGAGGCAGGAGCACTAGTAATGCTGCTGAGGTGTGCCACGTCACTTGGAAAGTGGGATGCACCAGTTGCAGCAAAATAGGCACTAAGAAAAGCAGGCTACATTTGGTATACTGACAGTGGTAGTAAGGGTGGCAGAAGAGGGTTTGTTGGTAGCAGGAATGGCATCAGCACTAAGAGCTGTGGCATTGTGGGCTGTGAAGGTGGTGGAAGACAACTTGAGAACTACAGGTTCCAGAAGGAGACAGTGGAGGGGGTGAGAGAGGGGATCAGAGGTAGTTGGGGAAGTGTGAGAGAAGGGAGAGTTAGAGAGAATTGGCTGGGAGGAAAGTTAGAGAGAACAGCTAGGAGAAAGTAAGAGGGGATCTACTCAGTGTGTGTGTGTGTGGGTGAGAGACGGAGAGCATGGATCTGTTCCAGGGATATGTGAGAGAGAGGAGACTGGTGCCAGCGGTGGGTGTATATGTGAAAGGATACCAAGGAAGAGAAAGAGAACTAGGGAGGGGAAAATGATTTGGGGATGTAAGGGGAGCAGGAATGAAGCCAAGGGAGAGACACCACCTCCCTCTTCTTCCAATCTGAATCCTCCTCTAAACTTTTGATTCTATTAAAATCCTAGGAGAATAAATAAACTATAAATCATGTGTGCACATAAGTATTGTTGCAGTAAAGATATTAATTTGACCGCAAATGTTTTGTGAATTTCAGCTAGTATCAGGGAGGGCAATTTTTCAAAGCCATTTCCACCTGAGTAAAAGCACAGCATGGTCACAACACGGATAATTTTACCCAGAGCAAAAAAGGCATGGTGTTAGATTGGGGAGAGAGAATATACACAGGGATTTCAGTTTGATAGGTCCATGCATACTTTGCCACTTACATCTGCACCTGCTTCAAATCAGGTACAAAATTTGCACATGGTACAAAGTACCTGCTTTCTTGTGGCTGCCTTAACTTTGAAAGGGAAATGCCATCAGCACTTTGATCATTACCCCTTAATTGGAGTGGAGGAGTGACGTAGGGGTTAGAGCAAAGGGAAGCTAAGATTCAAATCCTATTGCTGCTCCTTGTGATCTTGGGCAAGTCACTTCACCCTGCATTGCCTCAGCTACAAACTTATGGGATCATGCATCAAAGGGCGATATGGGGTTAACGCATGTGATAATGCGTTATTGCATGCAAAAAACACTGTAGCACACAGTGTGAATGCAAATATTTGGGGTGGGTGGGATCAGGGAGGAGTTTTGGGTCGGAATTAGTTAAATTAGGAACCATATCGCGCCATGCAATATCATAACGCATGCTATTGCATGGTTTTAACGCCAGAAATAACTACAAATCTTTTCCCTGGCGTTAAACTGTGCAATATGTCTGAAATGTCCACAATGCAATTCGCGATAAATTTTGGAACTGCATTTTGGCCATTTCTGGGCTTGGGGAGGGGAGAGGAGAGGAGTGAAGTGTAGAGAGAGAGAGTGCCTCTGGGGAGGGCCTCACTGTGTGCACCTATTTATATCTCTATAGGAGGGGCACCTGATAGCTCGAGGTGAGGTGTTAGTGTGTTGCGACCGTTGGTCTAAGACGGCTTTGACCCTTGTGCCTCACCTTTTTCTCAGCTCTCCCTGCTAGCCTTGGGAAGATGGCTACCACCGTGTCTGCAAGCCGCTCTCATCCGGTTGTCCCCAGAACAGCTATGGCGTGCCTCCGGCATGTTCCTCTCAAAGGCCTCCTAGGGGTGCGCGCGCTACCCACGTCTTTATTCCAGCTATGGCGCGAACCTCAGGGGCGTTCCCCTCAAGTGACGTCATGCCATCCGGGTATTTAGCCTACGCTTGTTTGCTAGCTCGTTGAGTTAGCAAGGATTGGATTCGTCCGGTCTACGCTACTCTGCCTTGCCCTTCGGGGTATTCTCTAACCTGGGTACCCGCTCCTCGGGGGCCCTCTGCTTTCCTTTCAGGTGCCTTACTGGGATCAGGTACTCGCTCCTCGAGGGCCTGCTGTCCCTGCCTCAGTGCCTGGTACCATCTACTTCAGACTGGTGGAATCGCCAACCTTACAGCTACCATCTAGTGAGTAACCTCATTCTATCTCACCCACCGCTTTGCCATGCTGGGAAACCTACTCCAGAATCTCCCTATACCAACTTGGTGAGACGGGTCCCCTCTGCCGAGGGTCCCTGGACTGCTACCTCTGGATCACCTCACTACTGCCACCTCTGGTGGTATACTACAAGCTGTATAATAAAAGATCTAACTCTGTGTTTGTGCATCCCGAGTCTAGCCCAGTACTGTGGCTCCCCACAGGGCTCCTCCCAACCGTGGTCATCTGCCACAGTACCCAGGAATCCACCCAAACACCGTTAAACCATAAGATAATGGTGATTTAGGGGCCAGTTTGACATATAGAGTTAGACGTACAAACAGCACAGTACACCTTGGTGAAGATTTGACGTCATTTGGAGTGAGGAAAGTCTCAACAAGATGAAATTTTGTACTATGTTCTATCACCCTAGCTTGTTGGACTCTATAACAGGGTACTATTGGGACACACCTAGCCAGTAAGGTTTTCAGGATGCCCACAATGAATATGCATGAACTAGATATGCATGCACTGCCTCCACTGTATGCAAATCTATCTCATGCATATTCATTGCAGATATCCTGAAAACCCAACTGGCTAGCTGTGTTCCAAGGAAAACTCCTGATCTAGAGAGAGATTACAGCTAAAGATGCTTATTTCATAAACAGCAGCAAGTTTCTATTTAAGAATCCTATGTACAAAAGAGTTTTTCCTAGTTTGAACACAATGTACAACCAATTTTTCCCATGGACACAACAAGGAAAAACCAAGGCATCAAGCCCTTTGTGTATTTGGAAAAAATAATAGAAAGTAAATGCAGTGTTATAAAATTGTTGTTTTCTTTTGATTGATGACTGTGGTTTTGCAAGTTTCTTTCTTTTCTACCACAGAGAGATTCCAAAATAAGGCCTAGTGCAATAAAACATTAATTTCCAATTCACGATACAAATGTTGCTTTCTCTTTCAGGAGCCCTATCAGCAGCATCAAACTGCATGTCTGCAGGTGCCTAGCAGCAGAGCCGATATCAGCCTCTTATTCATCCACAGATCTTCATTCTGTTTACATGAGATTTTGGATGAACTTACTTTCAGGGCAGTGGAATGCATTAGTACTCTGCTTTCTCCCACATCCATTAAATCCAAGGATTCTCATCCTTCTTCCCAGATTGCTTGTTGATAACCGAAGACATCACAGTTCTTTAAAAAATAAAGTAATTTTGCTGCAAGACCTGGCAAATGTCATTTAGGCGGTCTCCTCCCTCTTCTTCTTGTTGCTGATCAACCACTTGGTCTATGGCCCTATAGACCATAGGTGACTGGCCAATGATTATTTTTCAGCTAGCCCTCTTATCTCTGCCTGAAGGTGGCTCTCTCAGCTCACATTACAGCTGCTTCTACTGAGTAGAATTTCTTTTAAACTTCTTTTACAAAGATTTGGATGACTCTTCATTTTACAGAGAGAGATTTCATGGGGCAGTTAGCTGTTGTAAACTAAATGTCCTTATTATGAAACCTCCTTCACGTGAAAAAAAAAAAAAAAGAGAAACTTGGTGACAGGCAAAAGCACGTAGAACTGAGCTCAGTGTTTTTAGTACATGAGATCAATTGTCCCAGCAGTCTCAGAGTCTTTAGATTTTGAGAAAGGAAACTGAAATCCAGCCAGCCGTATCAGAAAGATATTTAGTACATGGACAGACGTGCAGGCAAATATGATCCAGAATGACTTCCCAAACTGTTCGCTGTGAGTTTGAAACATAAAACCTCCCTCTTTATAATTTGCAATTTTCTCAGAGAGATGATGAATTTTAACTTCTGAAGAAAACAGTATCAATACGAGGCAGCCACAGGAGCCTAAAGGAAAAGCAGCAGCAGAACAATCATTAATTTATCTGATGCCTTCTTTACACTTACATTTATTAAAATTTATGAATCGCCTAACACTTAAAAGGTCTAGGTGATGAACAAGAGTACAATCATAGCATAACATTCCTATAAAATTAAGCATAAAATCAAATATAAAAACAAGTAAAATTAAACATAACATTAAAAACAAACAGATAACTAAATTACAACATAAAAATAAAATAGAATTTAAAGTAAAAATAGAATTAACAATAAGACAGGTTGAACAAATTAATTTGTTTTCTGAAATTCTTGATAGAGTCATATTGTCTAATGTTAATTGGGAAAGAATTTCAGAGTGATGGCCCTGCAAAGGAGAAAGCACATTCGCAGGTCATATGGAGTCGCGCACCCTTAGGGGAGGGCACCTCAAGTAGGCCACGCTGGGAGGAGCGAAGAGCTCTTGTCGGCTGATAAAATTTCAGTATAGCGTTAGCCCAATGACAAGTTTGATCATTAAGTAGTTTAAAAATGAGCATTGCAATCTTGTATTTGACTCGCTCACTGATAGAAAACCTGCCAATAAATGTGCAACTGAGTTAAGAAGCAACTGTAGTGAACGCAGTGATGACTGAGCGAGACCAGTATATATATGCTGTTGCAATAATTAATGATAGGGAATATAGAGGCTTGGAGAACTGAACAAAATTCAGGAGGATGTAGTAGATTTTTAAGACCTGCAAGAACACAAAGTCTATAAAAACCTGGAATATAACTTGTTTAATCTGGGGGCAAAAAGAAAGTGTGTTGTCAAGGATAACGCCGAGGCTCTTAATGTGATCTTTAATAAGAAAGGTTATGCTATTTAGGGTAATAAGGAAGCTGAAATCCCTAAGTGTAGTTGGGAAGGAAGGGGGAGGACATGGGGGGGGGCAGGGCCTCCCCATATGCTCCTGGTGCTAGTGCTGAACCGGCCTGCTTTACCCCCTCCCATCTATATGCCCCACCCCCCACCTCTTGCCCCAGGCTAATCAGGCAAGCCACACCTATGCAGATATTTTCTTTTTAAAATTTTCATCAAGCAAATAGAATGAACAAAAAACTAAAGTATGCTATGAATAACTATGTCTATTGCTTTTTATTTTGAATGATAACATCATAAGATACTTTCAGTGTTGGGTTTGTGACATATTGTGGACTCTTGGTCGAAGTGGCAATGACTCCTCCCATGGGGAGGGGCCCCATGGGGAACCACAACGATTGGCTAGACTCTAGTAAATAGACACTGAGGAAAGAAAGCTTTATTATACTGCTGTTGGTGAGTTGAATCTTGCCAAGGAACAGACAGTGCAGTAGTCCAACAATGTTACAGTAAGCTCAGACAGTCTCTGTAGTAGATGGTCTCACCCCGATGAAGCAAAGGTCCGGTAGTGTTCCGCAGCGCGGTATAGTCCATGAACCTGAAGGGTGGAATGAGGAGAGCTGGAGCGTAGATACTCACAGAGTAGCAGTGCTGATAACTTCCTTAGGTAGTTGAATGAAGAGAGGGACCCAAGGTCTGAGGTGCAGGATACCCTGAACAGGCCCTCGAGGAGTGAGTACCTAGGAGTGTCGAGGGTTCCTGAAAGTAAGCAGACAGGACCCCCGAGGAGCGGGTGTCCTTCAGATTAGGCAGATTAACCCCGGAGGATAAGGAGAAGCGAGAGGCCCCCGAGGAGCGGGTAGCCTGAACTTCCATAGGAGCGAGACACCCCGAAGAGTAGTGAGGAATCCTAGTGAGCAGTTTAGAAGTGGTCAGAGTAGAAAAACCGAAGTCCTTGCTAACTCGTTGAATTGGAGCGGAGTGGAGGTTTAAATACCCAGAGGTACTGACATCATGCGGTGGAACCGTCCCTGAGGTTCCCGCCATGACGTATTCAAAAACGTAGGCTGCATGCGCGCGCATGCCCTAGGAGGCCTCAGGAAGAAGCATAGTGGACGGGGATGCCCATGCTGGCTCGGAGACGCCGAGGGTTTCGGCAAACAGCAGTGGAGGCAGCCATCCTTCCCAGGGAGGAGGAAAAGGGTAAAAGAGAGGTGAGGCAGAGCGGTCGCAGCCATCTGCGACCGACGGACGCAACAGTACCCCCGTTCAAAGGGCCCCCTCCAGGACCTCTTCCTGGTAGTCTGGGTTTTCGAGGGTGTGTGAGATGAAATTGGTGGACCATGTCTTTGTCCATGATGTTGGCCAAAGGCACCCATGAGTTTTCTTCTGGTCCATAACCCTCCCAGGAGATGAGGTATTTCCACGTCTTGCCTCTTTTACGGACATCCAAGATGTCATCTACAGCATACTCAATATCGTCCTCCGTGTCCAGGTTAGTGGGTTCTGGAGTCTTAGAGAACTCTGAGAGGATAAAGGATTTTAACAGAGAGACATGGAAGGTGTTATGTATTCTCATTGATGGAGGTAGTTTTAAACTGTACGTCAGATTTCCCAAGCGCCGAAGAATGGCAAAGGATCCTACATAGCGAGGTGCAAAATATGCTGAAGGTAGTTTAAGATGGAGGAACATGGTACTCAGCCAGACCTTGCCTCCAGGCTGAAACTGAGGCACCTCTCGATGGTGAGCATCGTAGATCTTTTTTGCTTTCTGTCCTGCTTTAAGGAAAAGATCCTTCATTTGCTTCCAAAGCTGAGATAACTCTGCTGCAGTGGCCTGTGCGGCAGGAGAAGCCACTGATAATGGAATTGGCAGAGGAGGAAGCGGTTGTCGTCTATAGACGAGTTGGAAGGAAAAAGACCCCGTAGATGTAGCAGGATTATTTATTTTATTTATTTAACATTTTTCAATACTGACCTTCATGGTTAAATACCATATCAGATCGGTTTACATCGAACAGGGGTAGATAACTAAGGTAAAGGAAAACAAAGTTACATTAAACGAGGACCGTGAACTTGGAAGCTTAGGTAGCTGGAAGAAAAAAGATTAAGTTAAGTTAAAGGGAGACATAACAAATTCCAGACTAGAGTTAGTCCACATGTTAGAGGAGGTATCCATGCCGTCCAGGTAATCAGAGGAGGGGAGGTTCCATTGTTCGTGAGTAGATAACGCCTAATGTGTGTCCTAGGGTTCTGGGAAGGCTTGGCGGAACAGCCACGTTTTGAGTTTTTTCTTAAAAGTTAGCAGGCAAGGTTCCAGCCTGAGTTCTGCAGGGAGGTTGTTCTAGATGGCTGGGCCTGCTGTCGAAAATGCTCGGTCCCTGGATGCGATGAGTCGCGTGGCTTTAGTTGGAGGGGCTTGTAGCGTTCCTTTGGATATTTCTCTCATTGGTCTGTTAGATGTATGGAGTTTTAATGGGATTTCAAGGTCGAGATAAAGGAGATTGTGGATGGATTTGTGTATTAATGTTAAAGATTTGTGTAGGACTCTGTGGTTGACTGGTAGCCAGTGTAGGTTTCGGAGGATGGGTGTAATATGATCTCTCCGGTTGGTGCTGGTCAGGATTCTGGCCGCAGCATTTTGTATCATCTGTAGTGGCTTGGTGGTTGAGCTGGGTAGTCCTGTGAGGAGCGCGCTGCAGTAGTCTATTTGGCAAATATCAAGGATTGAAGAACTGTCCCTAAAGTCGTGGAAATATAAGAGAGGTTTGAGTCTTTTTAATACCTGTAGTCTGAAGAAGCAGTCTTTGGTTATGGTGTTAATCATACTCTTTAGATTAAGACGGTTATCAAGTATTACCCCAAGGTCTCTAACCTGAGTATGAGTGAGGGCGTGGTTATGGTGAGTCTGTGACTGGTAGTTGTCTTGGTTGGCGGAAATGAGGAGGAATTCAGTCTTATTTGCATTGAGGACCAAATTTAAACTGTTTAGGAGACTAGTGATAGATTGTAGGCAGTTGTTCCAGATCGAGAGTGATTTGGTAATGGATTCCGTTATGGGGATCAGGATCTGCACATCATCTGCGTAAATGTAGTGAATAAGGTTGAGACTTGTTAACAGTTGGCACAGGGGGAGGAGGTAGATATTGAAAAGGGTGGGGGACAGGGAGGATCCTTGAGGTATGCCCAGAGATGAATTTGTCAGTGGTGATTCTTTATTATTTATTCTGACCTTGAAGCTTCTATCGCTAAGGAAAGACTTGAACCAGTTGTAGACTGGTCCTGAAATGCCTATGTCTGATAGACGATTCAGGAGGATGGCGTGGTCGACGGTATCGAACGCCGCTGATATGTCTAAGAGGATTAGAAGAAAAGAGTGTCCTTTGTCCAGTCCCATAATAATATGGTCAGTTAGGGAGATGAGCAGGGTTTCTGTGTTGCGTGATTTGCGGAAACCATACTGTGAAGGATAGAGTATATTGTGATCTTCTAAATATTCTGAGAGCTGGGTGTTAACCACCTTTTCTGTAAGTTTGGCTAAGAATGGAAGATTCGATATAGGGCGGAAATTAGCTAGTTCACTAGGGTCTAAGTTGTGTTTCTTAAGGAGGGGTTTGAGAGAGGTGTTTTTTAGACTGTTTGGGTACAGTCCTTGGGTTAAGCAGCAGTTTATGATGTTGGCCAGTGGTCCGGAGATTGTGTTTGGTATGAGTAGGAGTAGCTTGGTTGGTAGGTTGTCTGTGGGGTGGCTGGATGGTTTCTGCTTCTTGAGAATGGATTCGATCTCTTTAGATGAAGTTAATTCGAAGTTGTCTAATTTGGCTTCCTTAAGCATGTGGGTATTGGTAAATGAAACGAGGGTGTTGGTATTGGGTGGAAGAAGGGAGAGCGTGTTTGAAATCTTCTGCTGAAAGAATATGGCTAGCTCGTTTGCCTTGGATTGAGCTTGTTCGTCTGGGATCGGGTGGGTAGTGACTTTGTGATTTGAGACACATATGAGAAGAGAGCCTTCGCGTCATATTGGAGGTCATGGATTTTATTGGCGTAATAAACTTTTTTTGATTTTAAAATTGATGTCCTGTAACGATGTAAGGTTCCTCTGTATGATGAAAGCGTGGAGGAGGAAGGGGCTTTACGCCATTTGTTTTCCTTGTGACGTAGTTCTTGTTTTATCTGTTTGAGTTCATTGGAGAACCAGGGTTGATTTCCTTTTTTTGAAGGGTTAATTCTTTTCGAGATAGATGGGCAGTGCTTATTTGCTACAGCTTCTGTGATCTTGTGCCAGGAGAAGCACCGCTGTGTTGGGGTTGGATAGATCTATGTTTGTGAGATCCTTAGTGAGCTGCTCACTGAACGTGTCGGAAGCACAAGGTTTCCTGAAGTGAATAGGGGAGAGGTGTTGGGTGGTGGGTGTCTGTTTATTTGAAGAGAGGGTGGTTGTTATCAGATAGTGGTCTGACCAGGGGATGGGGGTACAAGCAGGATCCTTGGTGCTGGAGAAATTAGAGTTGATAAAGATAAGGTCCAAGGTGTGTCCTGCTTTATGTGTAGGTCCGTTGACGATCTGGGTGAATCCCATTGCATTGAGGGCGGTGAGGAGGGCTTCACAGTTGGGTGCATGGTGAGTGGCTTCAAAGTGTATGTTAAAGTCTCCCAAGATTATGGTAGGAGAGTCTGTGTTGATATGTTTAACGATGGATTCAATAAGGGGGGAGGCGTCTGCTTCCAATACTCCTGGGGGGGCATAAACTAGTAGAACTTGCAGATGATTAGATTTGAATAAACCTAGTTCTAGTTTGGATTCTGTCTTAATTGTATGAGATGTTAGTCTGAGTTCTTTCTTGGTGGCTAGTAACAGACCGCCCCCTCATTTTTTGTGTCTGTGAATAGAGAAAAAGTCGTATTTGTGGGTAGGTAATTGATTGATTAGCGCTATGTCTGAGTTTTTTAGCCAGGTTTCTGTGATGGCGCAGACGTCAGGGTTACAGTCTAAGAGATAGTCGTTGAGGATATGAGTCTTTTTTGTCAGAGATTGAGCATTAAATAGGGTCACTGAGAGAAGAGTTAGACCTAGGAGTTGAGTCAGGGGAGTGACCAGGAAAGGGATGAGAGATCTGGGAATTCTTGCTGGTGGGGATTGAGCTGGAAGCATGTTGAAGAGGTGGCGGTGATATCTGATGGGAATATGTTGGGTCAGCATATTTGTGTTACTCTGGTCTTGTTGTGAGTGCAGAGATGAGACTTGGCTAAGGGTCCTGGGCGGTTGTCGTTTCCAGGCCTCGCTTTCCGATGAGTTAGTTGAAGAGGGTTGTTTGAGCCGCGGGCGTGTGGAGTCGGAAGGGGGGCTGCTCATGGGCTGCACGAAGGGGCTCACAAAGGGGCAGGCCCCTTTGTCGCCCACCTTCGGCGCGCGACGCCTAGCAGGGCGTGGATTTAAATCCCAGCCGGGCTGATGCTGGTTGGCTGGCTGCTTTTTTGTGGGCGGGCCTTGGCGCGTTTCCTTCCTTGTTTTTTAATCTTTTTTTCTTTAATAGGACTGGGCCTCGGCGCGCGTCTGGCGTTGGGCCCCCCCGGGTGGGGAGGGCGAGCACTGACCTGACCTTCCTCCGGTGGGGCTCCGGCGCCGGTCACGCAGGTCTTCGGTCACGGCCGGGATCGCGAGAGAGAAGAAAGAATGGCGCCTGCAGTGCCGGGATTTAAAGCCCAGCCGGGCTGATGCTGGTTGGCTGGCTGCTTTTTGTGGGCGGGCCTTGGCGCGTTTCCTTCCTTGTTTTTTTATCTTTTTTTCTTTAATAGGACTGGGCCTCGGCGCGCGTCTGGCGTTGGGGCCCCCCGGGTGGGGAGGGCGAGCACTGACCTGACCTTCCCCCGGTGGGGCTCCGGCGCCGGTCGCGCAGGTCTTCGGTCATGGCCGGGATCGCGGCAGAGAGGATGTGAGTTAATAGCAAATTCTGCTCAAGGCAGCAGTTCCGCTCAGTCACTCTGTCTTGAATTAACGTAGGACCGTAGAAACTGTTTAAGCATTCTGTTCATTCTTTCAGTCTGTCCGTTAGATTGGGGGTGGTAAGCAGAAGTCAAGTCCAAGGAGATGTCAAACTTTTGACATAGGGCTCTCCAGTACTTAGCAGTGAATTGTACTCCTCTGTTGGACAGAATATGCTTAGGCATTCCATGAAAATGGAAGATATGTTTGATGAAGAGTCTCGCTAACTCCACGGCTGAGGGTAATCCTGGTAAGGCTACAAAATGTGCCATCTTGGAGAAGTGATCAACGGTGACCCAAATGGTATTGTTCGCATTGGATAGTGGTAAGTCTACCACAATATCAGTTGCTATGTGTGTCCAGGGTTCATCCGGCGCTGGCAGGAGTTGAAGCAGGCCCCACAGACGTCCGGCTGGCGGCTTTTGCTTGGCACAGACAGCGCAGTAACCCACATAAGCTTATACATCTTTTTTCATGGTGGGCCACCAGTAATACCACTGTAATATGGCCAAAGTGCGACTCTGGCCAGGATGGCCAGCCAGGCGGGAATTATGCGCCCACTTCAACAGTTTCTTCCTTTGATTTCTAGCCACAACCGTCTTTCCAGCGGGTACAACATGAGTGGCTGCAAGAACCACCCTCCCGGGATCAATAATGTGACAGGGTTCGTCAGGCACATCCTGAGGTGAGAAGGATTGTGACAGTGCATCAGCCCGGATGTTCTTCTCTCCCGGACGGTATTTCAAAAGGAAATCGAATCTGTTAAAGAACAGTGACCATCTTGCTTGACGGTGATTGAGTTGTTGTGCATGTCTGAGGTACTCCAAGTTCTTGTGATTGGTATACACTACTATCTGATGTTGTGCACCCTCCAGCCAAGGACGCCACTTCTCAAAGGCCAGCTTAATTGCGAGTAACTCTTTGTCTCCGATTCCTTAATTTCTTTCGGCAGGCGAGAACTGCCTTGAGAAGAATGAGCATGGATGGAGCACATTGGATTCGCTGTACTGGCTCAAAACCGCTCCCACGCTGACGTCCAATGCATCGACCTCGACGATGAATGGGCGATGTGAATCTGGATGGCAGAGGCACGCTTTTTTTGAAAAGCCTCTTTGAGAGACAGGAAGGCTGATATAGCTTCAGGAGACCAGTTGGCAGGGTTGGCTCCGTTTCTGGTCATAGCAGTGAGAGGGACCGTCAATGATGAATAGCTCTTGATAAAGGAACGGTAGTAGTTCGTAAAGCCCAAGAAATGGCACAGTGCCTTCAGGCCTGTAGGCTGGGGCCAATCTTGGATGCTTTCTAATTTCTTGGAGTCCATCTGAAACCCGTTTTTTGAAACAATGTATCCCAGGAAGGGTACAGATTCCTTGTGGAACTCACACTTCGAGTTTCGCGTACAAGTGGTACTCCCATAGGCGTCTTAAAAACTTCTTGATATCCTCTTGATGTGTTTGTAGATCCGGGGAAAAGATCAGGATGTCATCAAGATATACTACTACACATTGATATAGTAAGTCCCGTAAGATGTCGTTCATCATATTTTGAAAGACTATAGGTGCATTACTTAATCCGAAGGGCATTATGAGATATTCAAAGTGTCCATCGTGGGTGTTAAAGGCTGTCTTCCATTCGTCACCTTCACGAATGGGCACCAAGCTGTAAGCTCCTTTGAGATCCAGTTTAGAAAATATCTTGGCTCCCTGGAGTCTGTCAAATAGTTCAGAAATTAAGGGCAGGGGATACCGGTCAATGATGGTAATTTCATTCAGACCCCTATAGTCGATGCAGGGATGTAAGGTGCCATCTTTTTTCCCCACTAAAAAGAAGCCTGCACCAGGCAGGGATTTGGAGGGTCTGATAAAATCTTTTTGAAGGTTCTCTTGTATATAGGCGGACATGGCCTTAGTCTCAGCTGCAGAAAGAGGGTAAACTCTCCCTTTAGGAGGCTCAGAATTGGGTTTCAGGTTTATAGCACAGTCAAAATCCCTGTGGTGTGGAAATACATCTGCTGCTTGTTTAGAGAAGACATCCTGGAAAGAGGCGTATTGTGGAGGTAGGCCTGGTAACGATGGTGTAGTGGGCATACATATCATTGGAGAAACTTCCGCGAGACACCAGCCATGACAACCAGGTCCTCACCGGGATAATTCCAGCATTGCCCAGTTAAACTGTGGCATATGATCTTGTAGCCAGGGCAGTCCAAGTACCACCAGATGCATGGCCTTTTCCAATATGAGGAAAGAGATGGTTTCAGAGTGTAAAGCTCTGGTGTGCAGGCCGATGGCCTTGATAATCAACGAAACTTCTCCAGGCAATGGTTCCCCATGGATTGATGATAATAGCAATGGCTTAGCTATTGGTGTGGTAGGAATCTGTAGATGTTCTACTAAGCATTTAAGATGAAATTTCCTCCGGCACCGGAGTCTATGATGGCAAGGGTCTGAAACTCAAGACCTCCGCAGAGGAGTGAGACTGGTAGAGACAGTGGAGGAGCGGTGAGGCCTAGGAGGAGGAGTCCTGCGGATCCTAGGCCTGCCAGTTTCCCAGACTGATGGGACAGGTTTGGACAGCGTGGCCTGATTGGCCACAGTACATGCATAACCCCACGCATTTGCGGAATCGTCTTTCTTTAGAAGTTAAATGACTTCTTCCTAATTGCATAGGCTTGTCTTCTTCTAAAGGTGCAGACGGTAGGCTTGAGGCAATTGGCACAGGTTTAGGACAGTTAGCTCCCGGGACGGGCTTCCGAGGACTCTTAGCCTCTTGAGTCCGGTCTCGAATCCAGCGGTCTATTCTCCCAGCCAGTTCCATGAGAGATTCAAGGGTATCAGGCAGATCGTGAGCCACCAGTTCATCTTTTAAGCGAGAGTTGAGACCCTCCATGAAGATAGCACGTAAACGTCCTGTGTCCCAGTGTGGTTCTGATGCTAAAATCTTGAATTCGATTGCATAGTCTGCTAGCGGCTTATTACCTTGCTAGAGATTGAGCAGAGCAGATCCAGCGACTGTGTGGCAAGCCGGGTCATCGAAGACAGACTTGAAAAGTTTCAGAAATCCTGATATGTCATTCAGGATAGGATCTTCACGTTCCCATAATGGTGAAGCCCAAGCCAAGGCTCTTCCTTCAAGTAGAGATAGGATATACGTGGTCTTGGAAGCTTCTGTGGGAAAGAGGGTAGGTTGCAAAAAAAAAATGCATATTGCATTGGTTAACAAACCCTCTACACATTCTTGCTTCACCCGTGAAGCGGGTAGGCGTGGATAACGGTACGGTGGTCTTAACAGTCACCACCAGAGACAGCAATTCTTTCACTGGAGTTGCTGAAGTATTCAGTTGTGCATGTAACTGATTGAAGGCAGCAGCCAGGCTTTCCAGAGACTTTGGTTGCCCAGGAATGGCCTGCAAGGCTGTGAGCTGAGCCGAGTCCATGGAGTTCGCAATCTGTTGGGTTTGTGGCATATTGTGGACTTTTGGTCGAAGTGGCGATGACTCCTCCCATGGGGAGGGGCCCTGTGGGGAACCACAACGATTGGCTAGACTCTAGTAAGCAGACACTGAGGAAAGAAAGCTTTATTATACAGCTGTTGATGAGTTGAATCTTACCCAAGGAACGGACAGTGCAGTAGTCCAGCAATGTTACAGTAAGCTCAGACAGTCTCTGTAGTAGTTGGTCTCACCCCGATGAAGCAAAGGTCCGATAGTGTTCCGCAGTGCGGGATATGCCGTTAACTTGAAGGATGGAACAAGGAGAGCTGGAGCGTAGATACTCACAGAGTAGCAGTGCTGATAACTTCCTTAGGTAGTTGAATGAAGAGAGGGACCCAAGGTCTGAGGTGCGGGATACCCTGAACAGAATAGGCCCTCAAGGAGCGAGTACCTAGGAGCGTCGAGGGTTCCTGAAAGAAAGCAGACAGGACCCCTGAGGAGTGGGTGTCCTTCAGAATAGGCAGATTAACCCCGGAGGGCGAGGAGAAGCGAGAGGCCCCCGAGGAGCGGGTAGCCTGAACTTCCGTAGGAGCGAGATACCCCGAAGGGTAGTGAGGAATCCAAGCGAGCAGCTTGGAAGTGGTCAATGTAGCAAAACCGAAGTCCTTGCTAACTCGTTGAATTGGAGCGGAGCGGAGGTTTAAGTACCCGGAGGTACTGACGTCATGCGGTGGGGCCACCCCCGAGGTTCCCGCCATGACGTATTCAAAAACGTAGGCAGCAGGTGCGCGCATGCCCAAGAGGCCTCAGGAAGAAGCATGGTGGACGGGGACGCCCATGCTGTTCGGAGACGCTGAGGGTTTCGGCAAAAAGCAGCGGATGCAGCCATCCTTCCCAGGGAGGAGGAAAAGGGTAAAAGAGAGGTGAGGCAGAGCGGTCGCAGCTGTCTGAGACCGACAGACGCAACATTCAGTTTATACAAGGGGTAATAATCACATAATTATATTTAAGTGTTATCACCACTATAAAACTCAATGGAGGTAATTTTGAAAAAGATTTATGCGCATAAACATAGCATATATTACATCAGTTTTCAAAAGCCCATTTAAGTGCATAAAAATCTTTTTAAAATTATCTATTATAGCTCTAGGGCAACTCTCAACAAAGGCTGCATGTGACCTGGAGGGAGGACTTTTTTATTCTTGTTTATCTGACAACAAGTTTCAGCTGGGCCTTCATTTGGGAATATGCAGGCTTTTGCCCACTATTATTCCTCTCACCCCTCCCATCCAGCCCAGGCATTGCAGCAACTTTCCTCTGGCTTACAGGCCTGGACTATTTGAGACTAGTGGAGGATGGCAGAAGTGTGATGTCAGGTAAGTAATTTTCAAGAACTGACCATTATAAAAGGCATTCTGACTTTCCCTGTTATCACCAGGACCTGGCTGCTGCAATAAGGCGCACTCAGCCAGACAGACAGTTTAACCCACATCTGAACTTATATTTTGTGTGCGTAAACCTTACTGCCAATGCAGGAAGGAATTTAATGCTCACATACTGAGCGCTTGAAAATGTGAGTACTGCTTAGCGCCCTTGCATGAAAACCCCACACAAATGAGGGCATTAAGCAGTGCTCCCAGATGCAGAGAGGAGCGGTGGCCTAACCCAAGTTTTTCTTAACCTTGGAAAATTTACTCCTGGTCAGAGGTGGAACAAAGTTTCCAGTGTTAGTGGCAGAAGTGGCTGAGCCATTTCGAGGAGCCAATGCAGGAGTGTGAATGCCTGACAAACCCTTACTGGTCAGCTCATTGGGCTCCAGCCACTGCCCACACTGGTCCTCAGCAAAGCAGTGGGGAGGGGGAGGGAGGAAGAGGAAGCAGGCGAGCCTCCTGCAGCAGCTTTCACTTGTGGCAGTGCAGCAGAGACAGGGAGGGAGGGAGCTGTGAAGCACCAGTGTGGAGCCGGCCGGCCAGGAGGTGCAGTCTGCAGCCAGAGTAAGTCCTCGCCATGCATCCCTCCCTCTCCACAGGATACCTGCCATGAGCCTGCTTTAGGGGAGTCCATTTTGTGGCTGGGCATTAGGGAAGTGCACTGCAGAAGCTGCGCTTCCTCCCCACAACTGAATTTCAGTGCACAGTTTCAACACACAGGTAATTGCATCAGCCAGTGAACTAGCACTAGGCCCAGATTCTCACATAGGCAATGGCCTACTGTGTCAAACTTTAAAGGTGTCACCCAATCCTGCCAATGGCACCAGCCCAAGGTTCAAGGCATACAGGCCTGGATCCAGGTATTGCCTTGCCCACAGTGGAAAGACAATGAGCACGGGGCCTGTGAGCTGGCACACGCTCACAGACCGTGCAGTGGCTCTTTCTGTTGCACAGGTTTCCTGACTGGCAGGAAGCCAGTATGGAAGGAGGGGGTGTTGCAGGGCCTGTGAGTGTGTGCCAATCACGGGCTCTCATCTTCTTTCCATTGCTGCCGTGGGCAAAGGTAAGGGAAAGACTGGGAAGGTGCCATAGGGTAGTGGTGTTTATAGAAGGAGGAACTCCTGCTAAGACCTTTTTCTTCAATCCCACGACATCTAGGAGACACCTCCCACCTTGAGTGTCCCTATACACACTGGAGCCCTAAATCCAGGCCTGGTTAACACAACTGTTTTATTAAGGTTTTCTAATGTAACTTGTCTCTTTACCTGTAATGCCATGAAACACATGTAAGTAGCTTTGGTTTATGAAAGCATGGCGTGTGCTACTTACAGGGAATGAAGCTCCAGAGGTACAGCCCAATTGGACCGTGCAGAGTTTCATATGGATTGCCGAATGCATTGAACATGAAGAAACCTGTTCCCACCAGAGCAAACGCTATCAGTGCGGCGGCGAAGAGGAGGACGCTGACATGGATACTTGCAGGGATTATGTTCAGCAAATCTGGGAAAACTGAAAAACAAATAAGGAAGAAGTTATCGCAAACATGTAGGGGGTAACTTTCAAAAGCTTCGGTACCTTTTATGCTGACCGAAATAGAGCTAGGCCGCCTAAGTCAGCCTTATCTCAGTAGATGAATGTTTAGCTGTCTGAAACCTTTGTCAAAAATAATGCTTTTGGATTGAATATTGCTGCACTGCATGATAAGATCATATGTTTATCAAATTATATTGAGTATGTTTCGGCACTGGGATGTTTGGACTTTCTGTTGGTATACCAAATGTTTAGATTTGCCAAGGGATTGGATAACACCATACTAAGTGATAAGACTGTTGCGATTCCGGGCCGCCCCCGGAATCGTCACTCACCGGCTCGCGGGCTGGCACGGGCTCCGCGCTCCCCAGGGCTCCGGGGACACCAGAGACTGCAGGCCCGGCGTTTCTCCAGCTCGCCCGGGCCTGCAAACTGCTTCTACTGCCGCTTCCCTGCCTCGTCGGTGCAGCCGGCGCCTCGCGGCGCTAAGCCCCGCCCCCTAGACGCGCGCGCGCGTCTTTCTCTGTTTTTTAAAGGGGCCAGCGCGGGAAACCTTGGGGACGCCCCTGGATGACGTCAGACGCCCCCAGGGTATTTAGCCCTGCAGCCAGATCCCAAACGTCGCCTTGCAACGAGGTTCCCAGGGTTGTTCCTGTCTTCAGTTGCTGCGTTCTGCTTGGTGTTCTTCCTTGGCTCCTGACTCGGATCGGCTGACGTCTCTCCTTGGTTTCGGACCCCGGACTGGCATTGGTATCTTCTGGCTTCTGACCTCGGACCGGCTTACGTTGACCCTCTGGCTTCTGACCTTGGACCGGCTTACGTTGACCTTCTGGCTTCTGACCTTGGACCGGCTTACGTTGACCTTCTGGCTTCTGACCTCGGACCGGCTTACGTTGACCTTCTGGCTTCTGACCTCGGACCGGCTTACGTTGACCCTCTGGCTTCTGACCTCGGACTGGCTGACGGCGATCCATTGGTTCCTGACTCTGGTTCGGCGAGCAACGACCCTTCGGCTCTCGACCTTGGATTACAGCTGACCAGGCCCCTGCGGGCCCTCCTAAGTCCCAGCGGCCGGGTTCCTACGGGCTCCTCCTGGGGGGACTCCGGCTTCCAGGGTGAATCTCCTAAGTCCCAGCGCTGAACTCCTACGAGCTCCTCTCGGGGGAGGATCGGCTTCCAGGGCGAAGGTTTCCTCCTCACCGAGCCAGCGCCACCATCACCTCCATCCTCGCCGGAGCCCTTGGTCGCATAGGGCCTCCAGAGTCCCGTCTACGACCGGCCATCAGTCTGTCCCTGCCGCCTCCCGGTCGGGGTCGCTGCTTCTACCACCTACAGCAGCTCTTCCTAAGGCTCCGATCGGCCCAAGGGTCCACGAATCCAACAGATTGCAAGGCCATGGACCCGGCGGATCTTGCCGGTCTAAAGGCCATTCCCGGCATTGCCCAGAAGCTGCAGCAACAGCAGTCCTGCCTGGATACGCTGATGTCGGCCGTCCAACGCCTGGCGGATCGCGTAGATGGGGCCTCCGCAGCCCACTCCGCAGCATCCACATCTATGGTCAACCCGACTTCTTCTGTCCCGGTGCAGATGCCAGCGCCCCCGAGGTACTCGGGGAATCCGAAGACATGTCGAGGGTTCCTCAACCATTGTTACATCCGGTTCGACCTCCTGCCTGCGCAATTCACCTCAGACCGGGCAAAGACGACTTACATTATTTCGCTTCTGGACGGGAAACCGTTGACTTGGGCTTCCTCCCTGTGGGAGCGCCAAGATTCCCGCTTAAATAACTTAGTTCAATTTGTCCAAGCATTCCGGAGGATCTTTGACGAACCGTCCCGGGCCTCCACAGCTGCCTCAGAGCTCCTCCAGCTGAAGCAGGGTAACCGTCCCCTTGAGGAATTTGCGATGGAATTCCAGACCCTGGCTACAGAGCTGGCCTGGGGCGAGGACAGCTTGCATGGGATCTTTCTGGAGGGTTTGTCCTCTCGGCTCCAGGATGAGCTTGCGGCACGAGATCTCCCAGACGACTTGCAGGAACTCATCGAACTCGCTGGACGTGTGGACCGGCGTATCCAGCGCCGCTTCCGAGAGCGAAGGCCCGCTCAGGGATCCTCCGTCCGGCGATCCACTCCGCCGCAAGCCCGGTCCTCTCCTCCTGCAGCCACAGCTCCAGCTACAGACGAACCCATGCAGTTGGGCCGTGGTCCCCTTTCCTCCGAGGAACGTCAACGCCGACGTGCCCAGGGACTGTGTCTATACTGTGGGGGTCAGGGGCACTTTTTGGCCCGCTGTACCGAGCGTCCGGGAACGCCCGAACCTAGAGCTCAGCGGGGAGTTGACTCTAGGCAACATTTCACCTAGCTCCCCATGTACCGTTCCGGTACGACTCTGCCTTCCGGAGGGAGGCTTTGATACCCTTGCCTTAATCGACTCTGGGTCCGGGGGGAACTTCGTCCTCCGGGAGCTAGTTGAACAGCTACAGCTCGAGGTCTGCTCGCAAGACCCGCCTGTGCGGGTTTCCTCCATTCAAGGGAGCCCACTTCCTGGTTTAATATCCACTCGCACCAGTTCTCTGAAGCTCCAGGTTGGAGCCCTCCACCAGGAGGAAATCTCGTTTCTTATTTTAGAAAAATCCATCCACCCGGTCATCCTGGGTCTACCCTGGCTTCGGCAACACTCTCCGGTAATTGATTGGGGTACCCTCCAGATTACCTCCTGGAGTCCTGCGTGCCGTCGGCAGTGCCTTCCTGCACGTCCACTGCGACCTATCGCACTCTGCACAGCTCCGTTAATGGTACCTCCACAATACCATGCCTTTCAGGATGTCTTCTCGAAAGAAAAAGCAGAGCTTCTCCCGGAGCACCGACCCTTTGATTGCGCAATCAACTTGCTACCAGGAACCACTCCGCCCCGTGGGAGAGTCTACCCTCTGTCTCTGCCTGAGACCCAAGCTATGTCAGCCTATATTAAGGAAAACCTGGACCGGGGTTTCATCTGACCGTCCAAATCCCCGGCCGGGGCCGGGTTCTTCTTTGTAGGAAAGAAAGACGGGTCTCTCCGCCCCTGTATTGATTATCGGGGCTTGAATCAAATTACTCGCCGAGACCGTTACCCGTTGCCTCTGATTCCAGAGCTCCTGGATCGCCTCCAAGGGGCCCGTGTCTTCACCAAATTGGACCTCCGAGGTGCTTACAATCTCGTTCGTATACGCCCTGGGGATGAGTGGAAGACCGCTTTTAACACCAGAGACGGCCATTACGAGTACCTTGTTATGCCATTTGGGCTTTGTAACGCCCCAGCGGTGTTCCAAAACCTTATGAACGAGGTCCTCCGTGACTTCTTATACACTTCAGTGATCGTATATCTGGACGACGTATTAATATATTCCCAGGATCTCGAGACACATCAACAACACGTGCGGCAAGTCCTGCTGAAGCTAAGGGAGAACCACTTGTACGCTAAACTGGAGAAATGCCAGTTCGAACAGGAGTCCTTACCCTTCCTGGGATATATTGTCTCCTCGACGGGCTTCCGAATGGATCCGGACAAGGTGAGCGCCATCAAGGGGTGGCCACAACCATCAGGAATAAAAGCGCTTCAGCGGTTCTTAGGATTCGCCAATTTTTACCGCCACTTCATCCCGCATTACTCCAGCCTGGTAGCTCCCCTGACGGCCCTCACGCGGAAGGGTGCGGATGCACGAAACTGGTCCCCTGCTGCGACGCAGGCTTTCCAGGATCTCAAGGAGGCGTTTCTTCAAGACACTTGTCTTCGGCACCCTAACCCTCAACGCCAGTTTATAGTAGAGGTAGATGCTTCTGCTATCGCGGTAGGGGCAGTGCTACTCCAAACCTCTCCCACTGGCAAAACCTGGCCGTGCTCATACTTCTCCCGCAAGTTTTCACCGGCCGAAAGGAATTACGGGATTGGCGACAAGGAGCTGTTGGCCATAAAATTGGCGTTCGAGGAGTGGCGTCAGTGGTTGGAGGGAGCCCAACATCCGATCATAGTATATACCGACCACAAGAACCTGCAGTACTTGTCTCATGCTCAGAGGCTCAATCCCAGACAGGCCCGCTGGTCCCTCTTTTTTAGTCGGTTCGACTTCTCGCTTCGCTACCGACCCGCAGCCAAGAATGTACGGGCAGATGCTCTATCCCGCACCACCGAGGTTGATGATACCACGGAGACCCCTCAGTATATTTTGGACCCAGCCAAAGTCCTACTGGCAGCCACAACTTTAGGGTCCGAAGGTAGGACGGTGGTCCCAGTCCGTTCGCGGAGGAAGGTTCTGGCATGGGCCCACGACTCCCTGACGGCAGGCCATCCTGGGATTTCTCGAACCCTTGAATTGCTCACTGAGTTTTACTGGTGGCCACGTGTGAGGGAGGATGTCCGGCACTATGTTAACTCCTGTCCCACATGCGCTCAGCAAAAACCCCCACCGGGACGTCCGTGGGGCCTACTCCACCCGCTCCCTATTCCCGCAGAACCATGGTCCCACCTCTCCACAGACTTTGTGGTGGACTTGCCTCGCTCTGAGGGGAAAACCGTAATTTGGGTCACTGTCGACCGCTTTTCTAAGATGGCACATTTCATCCCGCTGCCCAAGCTGCCCACGGCTCCTGAGCTGGCTGACCTATTCGTCCAGCATATTTTCCGGTTACATGGACTGCCCTCGCATATCGCGTCGGATCGCGGTCCTCAGTTTACGGCCAAGTACTGGCGGGCATTATGCAAGAAGTTTGGCATACAGTTGGATCTTACCACGGCTTTTCATCCCCAGGGCAACGGCCAAGTGGAGCGGACCAACCGGACACTGAAAACCTTCCTCCGAGCTTTTGTAGATGAGCTCCAAGACAACTGGGTCTCTCTCCTTCCCTGGGCGGAGTTTTCATACAACCGCCACAAGCACTCCGCTACAAGCCAGTCTCCCTTCCGGCTAGTTTATGGGAGGATCCCCAGACCTCCACTGCCGTTACCGGTACAGGTCTCTTCCCCCGCAGCACAACTAACAGCTAACCAGCTCCATCACCTTTGGATTGCCACGCAGGAGAAGCTTCGCAAAACAGCAGCCCGCTTCAAGGCGTATGCGGACCGGTCTCGGCGACCCGCCCCAGTATTCTTACCCGGGACGAGGGTATGGCTAAGCACGAAGCACATTCGATTGCGGACTCCCTCCATGAGGTTAGCACCCCGTTACATTGGACCTTTCCCGGTGGCAGAACGCGTAGGGGCGGTTTCTTACAGATTGCGGCTGCCCTCCTCGCTCAAAATCCATGATGTCTTCCACGTGTCCCTCCTCAAGCCGCTGGTGCTCTCTCATTTTCGGGCAGCTCCGCCTGTGCCCTCCAATGTTTCCTCGGATCCGGACGTCACCTACACGGTAAGGGAGGTCTTGGATGTCCGGTGCCGTCGCCACCGTTGGGAGTACCTACTGTCTTGGGAGGGTTATGGTCCTGAAGAGAACTCGTGGGAGCCCTCCGCCCACATACTCGACAAAGACCTCCTTCATCAGTTTCATTTGGCCCATCCGGATAAACCACGGCCCCCCGGGAGGGGGCGTAGGAGGGGGGGTACTGTTGCGATTCCGGGCCGCCCCCGGAATCGTCACTCACCGGCTCGCGGGCTGGCACGGGCTCCGCGCTCCCCAGGGCTCCGGGGACACCAGAGACTGCAGGCCCGGCGTTTCTCCAGCTCGCCCGGGCCTGCAACTGCTTCTACTGCCGCTTCCCTGCCTCGTCGGTGCAGCCGGCGCCTCGCGGCGCTAAGCCCCGCCCCCTAGACGCGCGCGCGCGTCTTTCTCTGTTTTTTAAAGGGGCCAGCGCGGGAAACCTTGGGGACGCCCCTGGATGACGTCAGACGCCCCCAGGGTATTTAGCCCTGCAGCCAGATCCCAAACGTCGCCTTGCAACGAGGTTCCCAGGGTTGTTCCTGTCTTCAGTTGCTGCGTTCTGCTTGGTGTTCTTCCTTGGCTCCTGACTCGGATCGGCTGACGTCTCTCCTTGGTTTCGGACCCCGGACTGGCATTGGTATCTTCTGGCTTCTGACCTCGGACCGGCTTACATTGACCCTCTGGCTTCTGACCTTGGACCGGCTTACGTTGACCTTCTGGCTTCTGACCTCGGACCGGCTTACGTTGACCTTCTGGCTTCTGACCTCGGACCGGCTTACGTTGACCTTCTGGCTTCTGACCTCGGACCGGCTTACGTTGACCCTCTGGCTTCTGACCTCGGACTGGCTGACGGCGATCCATTGGTTCCTGACTCTGGTTCGGCGAGCAACGACCCTTCGGCTCTCGACCTTGGATTACAGCTGACCAGGCCCCTGCGGGCCCTCCTAAGTCCCAGCGGCCGGGTTCCTACGGGCTCCTCCTGGGGGGACTCCGGCTTCCAGGGTGAATCTCCTAAGTCCCAGCGGCTGAACTCCTACGAGCTCCTCTCGGGGGAGGATCGGCTTCCAGGGCGAAGGTTTCCTCCTCACCGAGCCAGCGCCACCATCACCTCCATCCTCGCCGGAGCCCTTGGTCGCATAGGGCCTCCAGAGTCCCGTCTACGACCGGCCATCAGTCTGTCCCTGCCGCCTCCCGGTCGGGGTCGCTGCTTCTACCACCTACAGCAGCTCTTCCTAAGGCTCCGATCGGCCCAAGGGTCCACGAATCCAACAAAGACAGTATGTGAGACTGCACGGCTTTTATATTGCATAAATAAGAAAATAATTCTTGGGGGAAAAAGCAATATTATTTGCAATAATAAATTATCCCGGGTGTTGACATTTGCCTTTGGGCAATGATTATATAGTACAGTGATTTATAATACATAATAGGCCATTTTTTTGTCCTATAAGATATTCCAATCACAATTATGAATGCCCGATATTAATTTAAATGTTTTGTTGCCATGCTTCTTTGGGCCACAGTGATTTCATTTCATATTTTAGCTAACACGTGTACTTTTGGCTGCCTAAAAAAAAAAAAAAAAAAAAGAGGCATTCTGAGCAAGGTGGGATTGGGTATGTGAGCGTGTGGGGGAGGGAGGATTGTTTTGGAAGCATGTTTGAAAACTATGCACTTATGTTTCATTTTCAGGAAGGATGCCAGTGCCATGCGCCACCTTTTCATGGAAGGGTATGCACCAGTTCTTTTAGCTACATTAACAATCTCATATTCAAACCACAATGTGCATGGGCTGATAAAAATCGGTGCTTTTGCATTAGACGTCTTACTGAAAATGTACCTTTCACTTCTCTAGGCCCAGTGTTACATAATCTCTTTTCATTTATTTATTCAGTCATCATTTCTAATTATATTCTATGCAGAGAACAGGTTATTTAAAATGGAGAGGGAATGCGGGTTCTAGGACCCTGTGGCTCTATGTCAGAGGGGAATCGATCGATCAACATAGAACAATTTTATTCTATATCAAAAATCAATTTTTTAGGACAAATTATCACCAGATCTTGAACAGTAATAAAAAACTGACAGGGTCAAAAACCCTCATACCCTTCGAACCACAGACTATTAGGACACCAAACATTCAATTAAAAAATGTAACAAACATACCTTGCATCCACACCAATCACACAGCACACTTCAACACATCACCACAAAAATAAAAACCATGTATAAATGCTCAACTTGTACCCCTAGATACAATGTATACAAAATTCTCAAAGTATACCCCTATTTCCTGTTGCGTCCGTCAGTCTCAGACGGCTTCAACCTCTGTGCCTCACCTTTCTTCCTTCTCTCTCCTCAAGCCTTGGGAAGATGGCTGCTGCCGCGTCTTCATGCCGCTCTCTCTGGCGTTCCCGGATCGGCAACGGTGACTGTGTTCGCCATGATTTTCCCGAGGGCCTCCTAGGGTGCACGCGTGCACGCCACCCACGTCTATATCCATGTCTTGGCGGGAACCTCGGAGGCGTCCCCTCTGAGTGATGTCATCACATCCTGGTATTTAGCCTGCCCTTCGTTTGCTAACAAACTGAGTTAGCAAGAATTGGAATTGCTCCAGTCTAAGCAGCTCTGCTGCTTCCTAGCTGTCACAGGAAGCTCTCTTTGCCCTTCGGAGTAATTCTCCTAACCTGGGTACCCGCTCCTCAGGGGCCCTTCTGCTCTATTTCAGGTACCTATCCTGGGATTTCGGGTACTCGCTCCTCAAGGGCCTGCTTTCCCTATTCTGGTGCCTGCCACTGAACAACTTCTGCCTGCCTGGACCATCAACTATACAGCTTCTGCTTCAGTGAGTACTAACCCTCTCAGTCTCTCTTCTCCAGCTTCAGCGCTCCTTGCCTACATCCGGGACCTATCCCTGCTACGCCGCGCTGCCTATCACCTACTCGAGTGTGAGACTGGTCTCCTCTGCTGAGGACTCCTGGACTACTTCACTGGGTTACCTCCACTGCTGCCCGCTCCCCGGGCAGTACTATCGAGCTGTACAATAAATACAAACTTCTTTGTGTCTGCGTGTAAAGAGTCTAGCCTAGTACCTCGGTTCTTCATGGGCTCCTCCCCGTGAGAGTGGCCATCACCGCAGCACCCAAGAATCCACTCCAACACCTCATAACCATAACATTTCCCAACAACAAACCAATTGAAGATACAACTGTATACATGTTCTCTGAAGTATAACTAGTCCTGGGGGAATTCTGCGCTACTGCGGAGTACAGAATTTGTGCAGAATTCCCCCCTGCGCAGAACTGCCATTTTCTGCGGAGAAAATAGCAGAGGAGACCCTGGCATTCCGCAAACAGAACGCGCGAAGACGAAGGCCCACGTGTGCCACGGATGCGCTCCACTCGCGGCAAAGATGAAGGCCTTGGTGCGCCGTTTATGGCAAAAATGGAAGGCCCCCATGTGCCGCGACCGGAGTGTGCTCCGCTCGTGGCGAAGATGGAAGGCCTCCGTGTGCCATGAACAGAGTATGCTTCGCTCGCGGTGAAGGTAAAGGCCCCGGTGAGAGAGAATGTGTGTGTGTGTGTGTGTGTGTGTGAGAGGAGAGGTAGAGGGGTGTGAGAAAGGGGAGGGGGTGTGAAGAAAGGGGAGGAGAGGGTGAGAGAGCATGGGAGGTAAGAGAGCTGTGGAGGATGCTTGAGTGTGGGTTTAAGAGAGAGGGAGCCTATATGAGGAGATTGTGAAGGAGTGTGAATGTGTGTGAGAGATTGGGAGCTTGTGTGTTTGAAAAAGGGATCGTATGTATGTGAGGGTGCTAGCCTGTGTGAAGGGATTGTGTATGTGTGAGACAAAGCCTGTGTGAAGGGGTGCGTGAGAGAGAGACATAGGTAGCCTGTGTGAGGATGTATGTGTAAGAGAGAAAGGGAGCTTGTGTGGGTATGTATGCAAGAGAGAGGGCCCTGTATGAGGGGATGTGTGTGTGTGCGAGAGAGTGAGGGAGCCTGTATGAGGGGATGTGTGTGTGTGCGAGAGTGAGGGAGCCTGTATGAGGGTGTGTGTATGTGTATTAGAGAGAGGGAGCATGTATGTGAGAGAGGGAGAGACAGAGGGAGCATGTGTGAGGGGCAGTACTGAGAACGGGGTCAAAATCTGGGACTGGCAATAGAGTGGAAGGGGTTGATTCTAGTAGGTGGAGTAGTTGGGGCCTGAGAGGGCAAAGTGGCCAGGGGAGTAGGGAGTGGAAGGGACACTCTTACAATGAATTTCTAGGGAAATTCTGCTCAAAATATTTAAAATTCTGCATCTTTAAGTAATAACTTTTTTCTGTATGAATTTAAAATGTAATTACTTAAAGACTGTCATGTTGCGATGGAGACAATCCGGATGTGGATCCTTAGGCCGACCGACCCGAAGGAACAGTCGGTAGGCAGAACTCCCACTGGGCAATTGGAGCTTCAGCTGGAAACCCGTGACTCCTCCAGAGGAGCTGTGGGAGCCCGGGTTGCTAGGACTTAGGAGTCTTCGCCCTGGAAGCCCGAGGTCCCCCCAGGAGGAGCCCGTAGGGACCCGGACCGCTGGGACTTAGGCGAGAACGAAGAAACCCAGGAGTGGAATCCGGACTGGAGTCTGGGCAGGCGGCGAGCAAGCAGTGGTCGGGTCACGAACCGGGGTCAAGGCAGGCTGAAGATAACAGGAGTCGAAGTCACGGACCGGAGTCAAGGCGGGCTGAAGATAACAGGAGTCGAAGTCACGGACCGGAGTCAAGGCAGGCTGAAGATAACAGGAGTCGAAGTCACGGACCGGAGTCAAGGCAGGCTGAAGATAACAGGAGTCGAAGTCACGGACCGGAGTCAAGGCAGGCTGAAGATAAGCGTGGTCAAGCTATCCGAGGTCAAGGCAGGAGACAGGCAAGCGGAGTCAGGCAAGCAGGGTCAGGCAGGAAACAGACAATCCAGGAACGCAACTCAGAGCTACCAGAAGTAGGGAACCTCGTTGCAAGGCAAAGAAGGCTAGGAACTGCAAGGCTTAAATAGCCCAGCAGCGTCTGACGTCAGAAACGGGAGGAGCCGAGTTTTCCCGCGCTGGTTCCTTTAAAAACGGAGATCAGCCGCGCGCGCGCGCCTGGGGGCGGAGCTAGCCGCGAGAGAACGCCGGCGGCCGTGAGGGAGCTGGCGCATGGCGTCCGAAGGCCCCATAGGGCCGCGGGGGGGTCGGAGCGGCAGGAGGAAGCAGCGGCAGAGGTCCCGAGTCCGCGGAACGCGGGAGGAAGCAGGGGCTGAGGACCCGAATCCGCGGGGCGCGGCAGCTCTCCGGGACCCGAGGAGCAGGTAAGGCCTCGGACGCCACGGTGGCGACCAAGACCGCAACAGTACCCCCCCTCTGGACCATCTGGACCATCCCGGGAAGCCTGGCCCTCTGCCGAGGGCCAGGCTTCCCGGGATGGTCCAGATGAAATTGAGTTAGCAATGATTTGTCCAAGATGTTCCGAGCTGGTTCCCAAGAGTCCTCCTCGGAACCGCACCCCTCCCATGCCAGCAGGTACTCCCAGCGACGGGCATGGAAGCGAACGTCCAAGACTTCTCGTACCTGATATGTAGTCTCTGTAGACGTAGGAGAAGATAGTGCATCAGTGGAAGGACGGTGGTACCGGGACAGCACCACCGGTTTCAGCAGAGATACGTGGAACACGTTATGGATGCGAAGTGATGACGGGAGACGAAGTCTGTAGGATACTGTACCAATACGCTCTGCAACTTGAAAAGGGCCGCAGTATCGGGGAGCCAACTTACGAGAGCGGTTAGGTAGCTGGAGATTCCGAGTGCTTAACCACACCTTGGTACCTGGCAGAAAAACTGGTGCTGGTCGTCGAAGACGGTTGGCATACTGCTGGGACTTCCTTGCTGCCGTGGTCAGTTTGAGTTGAATCCCCTTCCAGAGATGATGCACTTGACGAGCTGTGGTTAAGGCAGCAGGTGATGGAATAGAAATAGGAAGCGGCAATGGTGGTCTTGGGTGACGTCCATAGACGATCTGGAAAGGGGTTCGTCCTGTGGCAGTATGGGTGTGATTGTTGTAGGCGAACTCTGCCCAAGGCAGGAGAGAAACCCAGTTGTTTCCCTTTTCGGAAATGAAACTGCGGAGGAAAGTTTTAAGAGTGCGGTTCGTGCGCTCTGTCTGGCCGTTAGTCTGGGGGTGAAAGGCCGTGGACAAATTTAATTGGACCCCAAATTTCCTGCAAAGGGCACGCCAAAAACGAGCTGTAAACTGTGGCCCTCGATCCGATACGATACTCTGTGGTAGTCCATGAGCCCGGAAGACGTGGAGAGTAAACAGAAGAGCGAGTTCAGGTGCAGAGGGCAGCTTAGGCAAAGGTACCAGGCGAATCATCTTGGAAAAACGGTCTACGGTTACCCAAATCACCGTATTACCGTCCGATGGGGGTAGATCCACTACAAAGTCCGTGGCTATGTGGGACCAGGGTTCCACGGGAATAGGCAGTGGCTGCAGGAGCCCCCAGGGCCGCCCACTAGGCGGTTTCTGTCGAGCACATACTGGACATGAGTCGACATATACTCGGACATCTTGTCGCATTCGAGGCCACCAGTAATATCGGCTAAGCAGATCGAGCGTCCTCTCCCTGCCGGCATGACCCCCAGAAAGAGAGTCGTGGCCCCAAGCTAAGACTCTTCTGCGGTCTTTGTGGGAAACCACCACTCGTCCTAGGGTGGAAACTGTGGTGCTGGCTAACTGGATTTTAGCGGGATCAATAATGTGTTGTGGGAGGTCCTCCTTCTCCTCCTGCATTTCATAACGGGAGAGCGCGTCAGCCCGTATTTTCTTCAAGGCGGGCCGGTACTTCAGTATGAAATTGAAACGATTAAAGAAAAGGGACCAACGGGCTTGTCGAGGATTAAGGCGTTGGGCCTGGTTGAGGAACTCCAAGTTCTTATGATCGGTATAAATTGTAACCGGATGAAGGGAGCCCTCCAACCATTGTCTCCACTCCTCCAGTGCAAGTTTGACCGCCAACAACTCCTTATCCCCAATGCCGTAATTGCACTCGGCAGACGAGAATTTCTTGGAAAAGTAGGAGCAGGGTAGGAGATGTCCGGAGTTAGAGACTTGCGAGAGGACCGCTCCCACAGCGATGTTAGAGGCATCGACTTCGACAAAGAATGGCCGTGTTGGATCCGGGTGCCGTAAACAAGTATCGTGGAGGAACGCCTTCTTTAATTGTTCGAAAGCCGCACAGGCACCCTCAGGCCAATGGCGGGTGTTTGCTCCTTTCCGAGTTAGCGCGGTTAGAGGTGCCACCAAGCGAGAGTACTGAGGAATAAAGTGTCTATAGAAGTTAGCAAACCCCAAGAAACGTTGCAATGCTTTTAGCCCCTCGGGTCGGGGCCACTTCCTGATGGCAGAAACCTTGCTGGGGTCCATCCGGAAACCAGTAGAGGAGACTATATACCCAAGGAAGGGTAATGACTCTTGCTCAAAGAGACATTTTTCGAACTTAGCATATAAATGGTGGTCTCGTAAGATCTGGAGTACTTGTCTCACATGTTGCCGATGGGAGGTAAGATCCGGGGAGTGTATGAGAACGTCATCCAGATAGACGATCACGCAGGAGTGCAACAAATCACGCAGAATCTCATTCATCAAGTGCTGGAATACAGCGGGGGCGTTGCACAGTCCAAACGGCATCACTAGGTATTCATAATGACCGTCCCGGGTGTTGAACGCCGTCTTCCATTCGTCCCCGGGGCGGATTCGGACCAGATTATATGCGCCGCGGAGGTCCAATTTAGTGAAGATTTGGGCTCCTTGGAGTCTGTCCAACAATTCCGGAATGAGAGGAAGCGGATACCGGTTCTTCTTAGTGATAGCATTGAGCCCACGGTAATCAATGCAAGGCCGCAAGGCTCCATCCTTTTTTGCAACAAAAAAGAAACCTGCTCCGGCGGGAGACTTGGAAGGGCGTATGAAGCCCTTGGCCAGATTCTCAGTGATGTATTCGGACATAGCCCGGGTCTCAGGCTGAGACAAGGGATAGACTCGTCCTCGGGGGGGTGTAGTACCTGGAAGCAACTCTATCGCACAGTCAAACGGTCGGTGTTGCGGTAACAATTCTGCTTTTTCCTTGGAGAAGACGTCCAAAAAGACAGCATACGGAGCCGGTAATACCGGCGAGGTGTAAGCCAGCGGAATTCGTTGGAATCTTTTCGCTTGGAGGCAGGATTGGAAGCACTCAGAACTCCACTGGGTAATCTGAAAATCCTTCCAGCGAATCACAGGAGAATGTTTCTGAAGCCAGGGTAACCCAAGAACCACCGGATGAACAGCTCTCTCCAACACAAGCAACGAAATCTCCTCTGTGTGTAATACGCCCGTCTGCAAAATCAACGGTATAGTCTCGGAGGAGATGCACCCCGACAAGGGGGTCCCCTGAATGGAGGTTATCCGCAAGGCAGGAGTCCTGGATCGCGTAGGGAGATTCAGCTGTAGCACCAAATCTTTAGTAATGAAGTTGCCTCCAGCCCCAGAGTCAACTAGGGCTTGCGTGAGGAAGGAACCGCCAGGATATTCCAAGGTTACCGGTATAGTACATTGAGGAGCAGGGCTCAGGCAGCCTAGGGGACACTCCTCCCTTACACCTAGGCGCGGGAGTTTTCCGCCCGTTCTTTACACTGTGCAAGGTAGTGGCCCTTACCGCCACAGTACAAGCACAGCCTCAAGTCCCGGCGTCGCTGTCTTTCTTCGGGTGACAAAGACGAACGGCCCACTTGCATGGGCTCGTCAGAGGCAGTTGCTGGTGCAGGTGCAGTTCCTCGTGACCCCGAACTTGAATTCGAGAACCTGGGGGTCACGGACGTCGAGCGTCGGAACGGGCGCCCCTCTTTCGCCCTCTGCTGCAAACGCCGATCAATGCGACCCGCCACGTCAATCAGGGAACTCAGGGTCTCCGGCAGATCCCGAGCCGCTAGCTCGTCCTTAATACGACCGGCTAAACCCTCCAGGAACACGCCCCGGAGAGCCTCATCCTGCCAGCCTACCTCGTGGGCGAGGGTGCGAAAATCCAACGCGTAGTCCGCCAAAGTCCGTGATCCCTGCCGGAGCTGGAGTAACTCAGAAGTAGCGGAGGCCTGGCGCGCTGGCTCATCAAAGGCCGCTTTGAATTCTTCCACAAAACGGTTCAAATCCCCCAAGGCAGGATCATTGTTCTCCCACATGGGGGAAGCCCAATTCAGGGCCCGTCCGTCCAGAAGGGCAAAAATGTACGCCACCTTGGTGCCATCAGTAGGGAACTGGTTGGGCAGTAATGCAAAGCGCACATAACATTGGTTTAAGAACCCTCGACATGCCTTGGCATCCCCGGCATAGCGAGAGGGTGCTGGGAGCTGCGTAGGGGACTGGAGGGTTACCAGTGGTGCAGGAACGGGTGCTGGTACCGGAACAGGAGCGGACGGCTCGGTATCCATGCGAGACGCCAGCCGCTCTACTGTAGCCGCCAGGGAGTCCAGGACTTGCTGTTGCTGAACCAGCCGCTGGGCCAAACCCGGGATGGCCTGTAGCCCGGCGAGGTCTGCCGGATCCATGGCCTTGCAAACTGTTGCGATGGAGACAATCCGGATGTGGATCCTTAGGCCGACCGACCCGAAGGAACAGTCGGTAGGCAGAACTCCCACTGGGCAATTGGAGCTTCACCTGGAAACCCGTGACTCCTCCAGAGGAGCTGTGGGAGCCCGGGTTGCTAGGACTTAGGAGTCTTCGCCCTGGAAGCCCGAGGTCCCCCCAGGAGGAGCCCGTAGGGACCCGGACCGCTGGGACTTAGGCGAGAACGAAGAAACCCAGGAGTGGAATCCGGACTGGAGTCTGGGCAGGCGGCGAGCAAGCAGTGGTCGGGTCACGAACCGGGGTCAAGGCAGGCTGAAGATAACAGGAGTCGAAGTCACGGACCGGAGTCAAGGCGGGCTGAAGATAACAGGAGTCGAAGTCACGGACCGGAGTCAAGGCAGGCTGAAGATAACAGGAGTCGAAGTCACGGACCGGAGTCAAGGCAGGCTGAAGATAACAGGAGTCGAAGTCACGGACCGGAGTCAAGGCAGGCTGAAGATAACAGGAGTCGAAGTCACGGACCGGAGTCAAGGCAGGCTGAAGATAAGCGTGGTCAAGCTATCCGAGGTCAAGGCAGGAGACAGGCAAGCGGAGTCAGGCAAGCAGGGTCAGGCAGGAAACAGACAATCCAGGAACGCAACTCAGAGCTACCAGAAGTAGGGAACCTCGTTGCAAGGCAAAGAAGGCTAGGAACTGCAGGGCTTAAATAGCCCAGCAGCGTCTGACGTCAGAAACGGGAGGAGCCGAGTTTTCCCGCGCTGGTCCCTTTAAAAACGGAGATCAGCCGCGCGCCCGCGCCTGGGGGCGGAGCTAGCCGCGAGAGAACGCCGGCGGCCGTGAGGGAGCTGGCGCATGGCGTCCGAAGGCCCCATAGGGCCGCGGGGGGGTCGGAGCGGCAGGAGGAAGCAGCGGCAGAGGTCCCGAGTCCGCGGAACGCGGGAGGAAGCAGGGGCTGAGGACCTGAATCCGCGGGGCGCGGCAGCTCTCCGGGACCCGAGGAGCAGGTAAGGCCTCGGACGCCACGGTGGCGACCGAGACCGCAACACTGTCATGTAAATTGTGTTATTTTGACCAATATAAAGTTTGCAGAATTTTAAGTTTTTGTGTGCAGAATTCCCCCAGGAGTAAGTATACTCCAACACAGGCCACAGTTTCGCTGAAACAGCTTCTTCAGGGTGATTTGTTAATGAATAACATGCATATATATATCAACATTGTTTTTAGAACATGTTTAAATTGTAATATTTTAAGATAAGTTTTTATGGACACATAACTCACTTGTTTTCACAGGAGTGGTTGGTGGAAAACTCGATGATAAATATAAAAAGTATATGGTCTCTGAACTTGCAACATATCTTGTTGATTCCCGATCATTGACGCGTCTACTTTCCTTTCTAAAACCTTTATATTAGCTGACATTCCCACCATCATTTCCCACAGTGTCTCAAGTGTTACCACTGCAGGACGGGCGGGTAGTCCTGGATTATTACCTTGGGATTGTTGTTGCAAATTCCCATCTAAAGGAGTTGCTAACTCCAAATCTATTCCTACAATAGATGGAGTTGCACTCCTGGTAACAGGTGCTTCACCTCCGATAACCTCGGCTGAAGCTCCCTCGGGACTTAACTCCCCCAGTCTTTGTGCAGGTGGTATGCCGATATTAGGGCTAAGAGAAGTCTCATCCGCAGGCACACTCAACCTTCCCTGGTTGAGTGGCACACCGGAATCCTTGGTCTTCTCTACATTAATAGCAGGAGAGAGCATAAATCTACTTATTTCCTGTTGTATTGGTGATGGTAAGGGAAGTGGGGGAAAAATCCTCACTTTCCCTTTACGCTTGGGAGGCATAATTCTATATAAACAATTCAATTACAGGATATAACGTAGTTATGCTCTGCTTATGAAACCCAATCACTAACGAAACAACAGAATCTTAAGCAGAGGGATGGTAATAAGTTACAGTCCATAATATTTGAAAATACCTTTGAAAATGTCCAACATAGATGTTGCAAGTTCAGAAACAGATCAAGGAGTCAGTTGACAGGATAAAAGGACTAGAAGATTCCCATAAGAAAAATTTAGAATTTCAAGCAGCAGTTGTTAAAGACAGGGGAATAATTACTAGGAGACTGGAGACTCTAGAGAATAGTGCCAAAAAATATAATCTAAGATTCTTGAATTTTCCTAGAGTGATTGGGGAATTACCCTCAGTCACTCTGAAAAAATTTCTAAAGGATATACTTGGCATAATCTCTGGAGAAAATATTTCTATAGTAAATTGTTACTTCCTGCCAAAAAACAGAAATATTAATAATAGAGAGGAGTTGCCATTTCAAGGAGACCTCACCAACTTTCTTGAGACTAGTGCTCAGATAATTGACTGGGGAACCCTATTAGTAAATTTTTTCCTTAATTAGTGATATAAATTTAATTATGAAAAGTTATTTTCAAAAATATCCAGTCAACTACATGGAAAAGTCAATAAAGATATTCCCTGACCTGGCATATTCTACCCAATTAAGAAGGAGAGCCTTTTTGGCTTATCGCCAAGAGGTGATTTCGTTAGGATATACCTTTACACTAAGATTTCCGTGTAAATGTATATTAAGAAAACAGAATGATATTTTTCTTTTTTTCATACCGGAACAATTAAAAGATTTTCTCGAACAGAGACAAGTTCCATCTTCATCCCCAGTCTCAAGTTAGTAAGATGATATGTGTTATAGTAGAACTTATGAGATACCCTATTACAATTTAATAAAAGTTTTTCTTTATAAATTCCCCATGGTTTCTATCTAACGCTTCAACAAGCTCTCAAGGCTGTTTGATACTAATGATTTTGAAGTTGCACTCAAGATTTAAATTGTTAATTAATGGAGAAAATGGAATTTCTTTTATAGTTGCAACTCAACTCATGTATTTCCAAATGCAATACTATTTTTTATGTTTGTATTGTTGAAAATGAGAAATAAAGAATTAAAAAAAAAAAAAAAAAAAAGTATATGGTCAAGAGAAAGTTGCTGTGCAAAGTGCAACAATAGCCTATTGAGTATGAGAGTTATGCCTCTTTCACAAACAACTTTTTGAGATATATTTACTTGTTCATTTAAATAGTTAAAAAATTGGTATAAATTTTTTTTTTTTGGGGGGGGGGGGGGGGCTGGATTAATTAGTGTGTGTACTGAATCTTTGCTTCCAGTTGGCTGCAAAGCCTCTTAGTTCAAATCCTACAGGTATGTCCATTTATAGCCTGAATCGAATTACACATCAGGAGCAATGAGGACACAAAGTAGACCTTAAAATTCTTTTGTAAGATTTTTCATGTAGTTTGCTGGTCCATAGGGTGGCAAGCTCAAGGTTCCAAACTTTGCATAGGAACTTAGCAGCAAAGGATGTAATAATTCACAAAATTTCAGGGCCCCTAACAGGGGTTATTTGGCTGCAGTGCCCGGACAAAGTGGCCATTTTGTGTTGCATGGAGAACAGTACTCTAAGAGTGACCTTCATTCAGCTGCCTCTAGTTCTTGAACCAATAGAGATCCAGCCGAAAAATTGTGCATATGTTGTGTGAGGCCCTAGCAAATATCCACAAATTTTATTAATTTTGAATGATCTAGCATGGATGATTTTTTAAATTGGTCCACTTGACATGAAATGTTTCCTAGGCCATGTAATGCAAACAGAACTTTTGCATCACATGAGAAAAGAATATCAGCATTGGTCGGATTTGGTGAGAAATAGTTGACAGGAGAAGTCTGATAAACCTATCTGATGATGCAGTGAAGTTTTAAACCCAATGAAACTAGTGCTATTTTACCTTCAAGTTTTATTTCCTAATATTGATACTGCCCTTAGGCAGCAGCAATATTCATGCAGCGCCCCTTTCAGGTAACGTAGGTACACTGCCACCAAAGGAGAGGGAACTGTACAAGAAGACTGAACCCCACCTGAACCCATGGGTGGAAGTGGATAGGGTGGGGTTGTGGGTACATTAGCACTGGGGGTAGATAAACCAGGTGCCCCCTATTCCCCTCTGTGTTTGATTCTTTCTCCCAAGGCCCTTTCTTTCTCAACCCTACTCCTGGAATGAGGTATAGCAGGAAAACTCGCTACACTGATAGAATACCTTCGGTGCTCTTTACTGTGGATAGGTAACACATTCAGTAACAAGGACAAAAAGGAAAGAGGACATACGTAGAGTACAGGTTAACAGAAATAAACAACAGTGTAATCGGTACTAAAGCAAACAATCAATATAACAATGAACCATGTAATTGCAAGTAGTCATGAACTAAATAGATTTGCAATGAGAATACCCCCCTCAAATTATAGATTCTGAACTCTTGCTCAGACATTGGGCACCTCCACAAAAACCTGTTCAGTCTTTATTAATATGGTTTTGTCCTTTTGTAACTGTGCACAGCACCACCCCCAAAGCAGAGGAGAGGGGGAAAAAAAAATAAAAAAACCTCTTGTGGAGTCCAGATGGCAGCAAAAAATAATTGGTAACCTATGTAGTTAAAAAAAGTACACAATCCCACAGATAAAAGTTTTTTTTTTTCTTTCTGTACGTGTATTTTCTTTGTCAAACTAATTTCTACCCACTAGTGTTCTCTTAAAAAAAGCAGCAGATTTGAGTTTGCAGGTCCCAGATTACACAGGAGCTGGCCTATGACCAGCAGGGCCAGTGCAAAGTTATTTGGAGCACTAGGCAAACCTTCGACCATGTTTCCCCCACCTCCAGCACAGCCCTTCCTCCTACCTGCAGCAGTAACTCCCAGCACAGTACTCTCCCTTCTTTGGCAGCATTGGCTGTGGCACAGCATCCCTTTGTGCCTGGTGCTGGCAGGATTTTGCCGCCCCCAAAATGTTGGCGCTCTAGGCGACCACCTAGTTTGCCTAATGGTAGCACCAGCCCTGAGCTATGACCCTGTTTGTATAGAGGATACTGCCCAAAGGACTCTCTAATAGCATAAACTCCTAGAATGTCTTCATCACTTAACTTGTCCACAGCTGCTTCCACACTGAGACTCTCTTTCTCCCTCTGGGAGTCTGTCTCCTTCCTTCTGTCTGCCGGCTCTCCACCCAGCTCCCAGGATCATTTTAACCACACCCCTCCAATACATGGGCAGGCATACAGGGATGTGGTTTATTTTTTCTTTAGTTGTTTAAGTTACTGTGCTTCTTGGGCAGAGGTAAACACTATGCAGCTGGGTGCTCCAAGATGTAAGAGTCAATGTCCCCATGCTGCAGTGATAAAACAATAAAGTTATTGGAAGCTCCTAAAGTCCCTTCCACAAAACTATTTTATGCAAATCAGTTCACTTATCTGAGTTCTGCTGGAGAAAAAGTGTATCTGCTGGGCTCTTTTAGGAATCCTCTTAGGCACATCTTTTTCTCTCTTCTGGCTAGCTCTCTCTCTCTCTCTCTCTCTCTCTCTCTCTAGGGCAATGCAGGACACAGCCCTACTCCCTCCTCTCAGCCCTTTCCAGCACCATACTGAGGCTCTTTTCTTGGTCTAAGAAAACACCACTAGCAGCCATGTTTTTAGGTTCTCTGCTCTCTGATTGGTCAAATGTTCTCTGCTTTTCCTGGGTGATTCAGCAGGCAATACTTTTCTTATGTGGAAACCCAGTGGATGTGGGACAACAGGATATTTGGACTTTGGCCAATTGTTTTTTTTGGCTACTGTGGGCCGCCTTTAAAAATGCCCACAATGATTTACCTGGCTCCCCATTGGCTCATATTAGCTGTACTTCCTCTGGGGCCAATGCAATGAAGTGCATTCAACCTAGCGCACAGGTCTATGAGCGGTTGGGCTCACTACACTAGCATCTGATGCAATAAGGAGATTAGCGCATCCAAAATGCATGCCCAAATTTGTAGTTGACAGTACCCATCACATGTAAATTCCATGTAGATGAGACTATTAGCTATTACCCCTCAATGCAGGAAATCACAGGGCACCCAACGCACATTTTTTAATGTCTGCAAATTTAACTCCAGCCCCAGAGGTGGCGTAAAGTCAATTCATGAGTCAAGGGCTCATGAAAAATAAATATGGTCCTCTATGCATCATCCCACTTGGTATTGCTATGACACTTAACTTTACTACTTGTGGGGTTGACAAATAACGCAAAATAATGCAGAAATTGGCCTGAAGAAGCGAGTTAAAAATGGACACTCGTATTGCGTGCCCGCTGCAATTGTGGGCACCCAATGCATTTCAGTGCGATGGACGCACAATTCTTCCCTAGCGTGCCCTTTTTTTGTGCAGCCCCTCATTTAAATACTGCATCGGGTACCCAGGGGATGCGGCTGCGTGTGCATTAGGAAAACAGGCGCTCAATATGAGTGACTATTTTCAGTGCGCAACTTATTGAATTGTCCCTCTGTGTTTTCCTGTGTCAGCTCTATTCTGTTAGCATCAGGAAGGGAGGGGAAGGCTTCTTGCTCCTAAGGCTTAATCCTGTAACATCTGACTCAAGAGGTACAAACTGCTGCACATAGTTAATTTCTGTTTCTGTATAGCAGCGGACTGACTTCAAATTGCAAGTGCCTAACTTTTATTAGCAAACCTGAGGTACAGTGCATCAGTTCAACAGCACTCATTGTCCATGCACTGCCCAATCCCCATACAAATACAAGCTGGGAATTATGCACCTACTTTAAACCTGCTTCGTTAAAAAAAGAAAGGTCTATCTGTGGCTGTGTCTAGGTTGAGCATGTAAAACAGTGCTTGCATGCATGCTCGCACAAATAGGAGTAAAGAACACAGACGAATGTTGCAGAGTGTCCTTAACATGGCTGCTCATTTTTAAAGCAAAATGATACAGCTGGGTGTCCCTTGGGTAACTAGATGCAAGGCATGTGGGCTAACTGTGCCAACAATGCGAGTTATTCAACATTGTTCTGAATGGAAGCCCATGTGCACTGTTAGCCGCTTACAGAAGGGCAGTGTTCAGAGAGGCCCATTTATCCTGGTACAGTGTTATTTGTCCAGGTAAATGGCTTTAGAATTTGCCTTCTCCATTACCAGCGTCAGCAAACATCTTACCATAACGCTCTTCTGAAACGAGCATGGTCACTAAAGCAGCCTGGTGCTGCTTCTACTGTGCCACGACTGCGATGAGCCCCAAAGGAAACCGTGTGAGCTATGAAGTAGGTCTGAGGCCTCCTACGGACCCTGTGCATAACCAAATGTTACTGGCATTTTGCCATGGAAAGTACATTTACAGTTAGAGTGTCATTAAAATTTTAAAAAAGTGACAACATCGGGGAAAATTGGCCACAATGGTGCTGTTCTCTTGAATGAGAAGAAACGCTTCTTCACTGCAACAAATGAATCTGCGTGTTGGGTATGAATGCCGGCGACATTTAGAAAATGAACGGATGACCCAGAAAGTAATGGGAATCAGCTGGGAGTCAGCGAAGCAGAAGGCTTTCCCACCCAGTACAACAGGGATTGCTGGCTGAGCAAATCCTCCCCTTCCCTTTTTTTTTTTTTTATCATCCAAAGAGATATACTGGTCACTAGGGAATATTTAATGGGAGCAAACACTGAATTAAATCATCTAACCTCGTTTACAGGGTCTATCTTAGCTGACAGGCTGCAGTCCACAGAGATAAGTTGCAGACACAAAGACATATATCATGCATAAGAGAAACATTTACCAGGACGTTTGTAACTCATTATAAAGTGCAATCCCTTTATTTGTGTGCACTTATGGAGACATGCATGACACACAATAATATCCCTCAGCAAGGTCATGAAGGTTACACAGCCATCAGGTTACATCCATCGACTGGCAATGCCTCCAGCAGCTCTACCCTAAAGCTGCATTTACAGCTCTGAGTGATATTCTGCTATCAGTAAGCTGAAAACTATACTTCACAGAGGGGAAATTAGGGATTTGCAATTTCCAAGGGAGAGCACCTGAAGTGCTGATCGAAAAAAGGGGGAAGTGGGGAATAATCCCTGGAGAATTCTCCCAGGATGACTCCTACCACACTTCGGCTGCAATGGGCCATCTCACAGTGACAGGTTGCTGAGGGCTAGGGGTGATCTTAGATTATAGATCCTGTCACTGTATTCTTCTCAGGACTTCCTCCAGAGTTGCTGGCAATGAAATGTTGCAATGGCACATGAACAAAAGGAATGATCAGGAAAATGCATACAGTCTATGTGTGTGTAGTGTGAGGGTATCATTACTAATCAACACCAGGTAGCCTATCAGAATACACCAGATCATTAGAAAGTCCCCTCCCTGAAACAACTGTGCCAACATGCTTATTGATTTTACAATATCAGATTTATTTATTTTTTTAATTTGATAGGTGAATCCTCTGCCTATGGAAAAAAATAAAACATTTTCAGCACCTCCTCCTTCTCCTGCCCTTGTCAAATTTCAGTGAAAAGCATGCAGCAGATTTCACAGATTTGTAGGCCGCCCTGGCATTAAGTATTAGGTTGCTTTGGGTCCCTGCCACTTCTTTTACGGGGTAATTTTATAACAGCCCACCTGAATTCGGCAGCAAACACACGCACAAATTACACCAAATTTCAAAGTGGAGCTGCACGCATAAATCCACCTTGAAAATGATCCCAGCAAAGCTACGCACCACAATTACACCTATTAATGTGCATGGAAAATCTACATGCATACTTCTGAAGATGCATAAATCCAGACCCCACCCTAACTCCACCCCCAGGAACACCTGCACTCAGTAGGGTGAATTTTAAAAGCCCTACCCATGCCAAAGATGGAAGATATGTGCAAAAGTCAGGCCGACGCGCTCTGCGCAAATTTATTAAAGTGCCTGCTTAGGTGCTCATCTCCTGATACACGCACAAATACGATGAAAAAAAGGGCAGGGTGCGGGCGTGGTCTGCGTGGAGTATGGGCATCCAGGACTTTAATATGAAATGGGCCCGTATTTTTGCACACAAGCGCACACTGGGGTCCCCTGCCGTTTAACTTTACTACTGCTATGGATGATGTGCAAGTAATAAGCAAAAAAATAAATAAAGTAATCAGTGGGGTTTTAAGGATTGGCGATAGGGTAAAAGGAAGGCTTTTTAATTAGGGGGGTGTTGAGCTGGAGGTGGACTCTTGGCCTGGTGCAGGATTGGTAGGGCCCTCAGGGAGGTCCCCGAGGGCGCCTGCCGCCAGGAGGCGGAGCACACGAGGAGACAGAGGCAAGCTGGAGCTTCACGAATAACAGTCCGGGGGTTCCACAGGTTGAGCCCTTGGATACCCGGACTGCCTGGGCTTAGGTGGGCCTGGAGAGGTAGCGGAGAGATGTGCCCACCAAGAGCAAGGGTGCGCGGCTAGTGGAGAACAGCTGAGCTAGACTGGAACAGTGTACCGAAGACCACTGGAAGAGAACAGGAACTGAAGGTCCTCCAGACAGGATAGGCAGAGCCTAGTGATCTAGCTTGTAGAAGGCCGCGGGCAGCGTCAGAACAGGCAGACCTGGTGGTCACAGGAGAAGCGAAGAGAGTTTCTGAGTGAAGCACAAGGGTCAAAGCCAGGGTATCCGTCCGAGGGTGGTCAAAGGTGAGCAGAGGTCAGTTCCAGGTATCAGTCCGAGTGTGGTCAATGGTGAGCAGAGGTCAGTTCCAGTCAGCGGTCCAAACGTGGTCAGTGGCGAGCAGAGGTCAATATTGGGTATCAGTCCAAACATAGGCAGAGACAAGCCGAGGTCAGTACCTTGAATCAGTCTGAGAAGGTACAACTTGGGAAGCGGAGCAGGAATCAGGAACAGACGCTGGCACACAGGAAGGACCACGGGAACACAGACGCAGGAACACTGGAAACAAGCACAGAAACACAGGATCGCAGGAACCCTGGAACAAGCACAGGATCAAGGAAGCAGGAACACAGGATGGCAACTAGCCTCTCACGAATGAGACGACAAGAAACTGGAGCCTGCCCTGCCTTCTACGCAGGGCTCAGGCGACTTCATCGTCGTGCACCGCTGAGGAGTTTCCCGCACTTGGCCCTCCAAAGGGCCAGGTGATCCGCACGCGCATGCCCAGAGGCAGACCCAATGCCGATGAGGACGCCGAGCCCCGCCGCAAAGAGCAGTGCGAGGTCGAAGGCCCCAAGGGGCCTGTAGATGTCATGGGATGCCACAAGCGCTGGGGGCAGGCTGCGGCTGCGAGGGAAGATGAACCAGGCCTCACGGAGGGGAGCCCAAGGTGAGCAGGCCCGGCCATGGCACCAGCGCGGCCGGGGCGCGCAATAGTACCCCCCTTCTAGGCCTCCCCCTTACCAGTCTAGGCTTCTCCGAATGCTGATGATTAAAGGTGCGAAGGAGATCTTTATCAAGGATATGGTGGGAGGGCTCCCATGAGTTCTCCTCCGGACCAAAGCCCTCCTATGCCAGGAGGTACTCCCAGCGCCCTCTATGGCGACAAACATCTAAACCTCCCGCACTTGGAGGATGGCTTCTGGTTCTGCAGCAAGCTGAGTGGGTTGCGGTGGTCTTCGCAAAGGCTAGGATAGGACCAGTGGCTTGAGTAAGGATACATGGAATGTACTGTGAATCCCAAGTTTCGGAGGCAGTTTCAGCTGGTAGGTTACTGCTCCCACTCAGCGAAGAACAGGGAACGGCCCTAAGTACTTAGGGACAGTTGTTGCGAGGGCAGCCGGAGGCAGATGTGCCGTGTGCTGAGCCAGACGTTTTGTCCAGGAAGGAATACAGGGACGGCCAGACGATGAGCGTCCGTCATCCGCTTAGCACACTTGGCTGCTTGACACAGGCATACTTTGACCTGATCCCATAGGTGGCAGATGGTTTGTGCTGTGGCTTGCACTGCAGGAGATGGCACGCTGAGAGGAACTGGTAGAGGCAGATGGGGCTGTCAACCGAAAACTACTGCAAATGGAGATGTCCCAGTGGTGGATGTAATGTGGGTATTATGTGACAGTTCAGCCCACGGGAGAAGGTCGACCCAGTTATCTTGCTGGTCATTAATGTAGGACCAGAGGAAGGCCTTCAGAGAGCGGTTGGTCTCTCGGCTTGGCCGTTGGCCTGCGGATGGTAGGCGGAGGTCAGGTTTAGGGTGATGTTGAATTTATTGCAGAGGGATATCCAATAGTTTGCAGCGAACTGAGGGCCACGATCCGAGACAATCTCCTGCGGCAATCCGTGGAGACGGAAGATGTGATTCAGGAATAGTCATGCAAGTTCAAGAGCCGACGGTAGGCCAGGTAAAGGCACAAAATGGGCCATTTGGAGAAGTGATCTATTATGACCCAGATTACTGTGTGCCCCTTGGAAGGGGGCAATTCCACAAGGAAGTCTGTTGAAAGACTAGTCCAGGATTCAGTGGGTGCTGGGAGAGGCTGAAGAAGCCCCCAAGGTCGTCCAGTGGAGGGCTTTTGTTGCGCACAGACAGGGCAAGAGTCTACGTAGTCTCGGGAGTCTTTTACCATACTGGACCACCAGTAATGTCTGTGGAGCATCTCAAGTGTTCTAGGCCCGACCAGGATGGCCAGCGAGTCAGGAGTCATGAACCCAACGTAAAACTCGCTCTCGGAGACGAGGCACCACTGTCTTACCAGCTGGCATGGTGGTAGTCACTGCGATGGAAATACATGAGGGGTCAATTGTGTGAGCTGGAGTTTCGGGGTATCCTCCGGCTCTACCGAACATGACAAGGCATCGGCGCGGAGATTCTTCTCAAGCCGGGCGGTTGGCAATTCAAAATTGAACCGCGCGAAGAAGAGAGCCCAGCAGGCTGTCGTGCGTTCAAAAGCTGAGCCTCTTTCAAAATGTTCTAAGCTTTTATAGATGGTGTAAATGGTGAATTTGTGTTGTGCTCCCTCTAGTCAGGGGCGCCACTCCTGGAGGGCGAGCTTCACGGCCAGAAGTTCACCGGTCCCCGATGGTATAATTGTGTTCTGTGGGAGAGAACTTATAGGAGTAGAATGAGCATGGGACAAGGACTCCCTTCGTAGAGTATTGGCTGATAACTGCTCCGGCGCCAATGGCGGATGCGTCAACTTCTACGATAAATGGACAATTCGGGTCCAGATGGCGGAGACATGGGCCAGTACGGAAGGCCTCCTTAAGGGCCTGGAACGCAGACTGGGCTTTGGGACTCCACTGCCGGAGGTCACATCCCTTCTTAGTCATGGCAGTGAGTGGAGCAGCTAGTGTGGAGTAGTCTGCAATAAAGTGATGGTAATAGTTCGTGAATCCCAAGAAACTGTTGAGAGCCCATAGGCCAACCGGCTGGGGTGAGTCACGAATACCTTGGAGCTTGTCTGGGTCCATAGTGAATCCTTGGCTGGAGATGATGCAGCACAGGAATGGGAGGCTAGACTGCTCAGAGACATTTTTTCAAGTTTGGCGTAGAGGTGATGGTCTCTAAGATGCTGGAGGATGGTCTGGACATGAGAGTGATGGCATTCCAAGTCTCTGGAAAAAGTCAAGATGTCGTCCAGATAAACTACGATGAAGGAATAGAGGAGATCACGAAAGATCTCATTCATCATCCTCTGGAAGATGGCTGGAGCGTTGTATAGCCCGAAGGGCATGACTACATATTCGTTGTGTCCTTCCCGCGTATTGAACGTGGTTTTCCATATTTTGTCTGGTTGAATGCGGACCAAGTTGTAGGCCCCGCGTAGGTCCAACTTAGTGAAAATTCGGGCCCCCTGTAACCAATCGAAAAGCTCACTAATGAGCGGTAGTGGGTACCAGTCCTTGCGAGTGACGGAGTTCAGGCCTGAGTAGTCAATACACGACCTTAAAGTACCGTCCTTCTTCTTGATCAATAAAACAGATTTAAATATAAAACAAAAAAAAAAAGAAGAGGAGAGGAGAGGAGAGGCCCAAAAAACAAGGCAGAATTAAAAAGAAAATTAAAAAGAAAATTCTTAGGAATACAATTCTGCCATAAGCTAACAGAGCATCATCCCCAGTAGTATAATGGGTACACGATCAATCAAACTGATTGACAGGTGAGATAAGGATGACAGCAGCCAATCAGCGTTCACTTCCGGTCTAAGCCCCGCCCACGCCCCGCCCACTCCCCATAGAAGTGAATGGGGGCATAGCCACGCCCCCTCCCGCCCTCTACCACGCCCCCCAACCACACCCCTTCCGCCACAGGCCCCACCCCTTCCGCAGCCAATCAGCGTTCACTTCCGGTCTAAGCCCCGCCCACTCCCCATAGAAGTGAATGGGGATGTAGCCACGCCCCCTCCCACCTCATACCGCCCCTCCCATGCCCCCAGGCCCCACCCCTTCCGCCACAGGCCCCACCCCTTCCGCCCCGGCCCCACCCCTTCCGCCCCTGGCCCCCGCCCAGACCCCATCGATGCTCCTCCCCTCCCAATAGAAGTGAATGGGGAGCCCCTCCCACACCCCACCCCCAAACCGCCCCCCCATGATGTCACGGATGACCCCGCCCACACCCCAACCCCAAGCCACACCCCCCTGTGACGTAGCGGGTATGACATCACCGGACGTCCACCCCACACCGCCCCCCAAAAACACACCCCCTAAAACGTCATCAGAAAGGGTCCTGTCGCTTTTTTAATGATGTCAGTATTAATGGACTCTGGCTGTTTTTGATGATTTCACCGGAAGTACAATACAAAAGTCCCGAAATATGCGCTCCTAGAACCTCCTGATGCCTTTTAATGATGTCGGAGCCGGTAGTATGCTTTTAGGAGGCAGGAAAACTGCAGGAAATATGCTTTTTTTCTAGCCACTCTGTTTTTAAAAAACCAAACAAAATACAAGCTGATAGGAGGCAGAAAAAACAGTGGCTCGTTCTGTTGACAAGGATTTGGTTTTTTTTTTAAAACAAGTGATTGAAGCTACCGGTGGTGAATTGCATGAACTGCAGGATCAAACTTTGCAAAAGACAGGTTTTTTTTTTCCAAAAGACTAGGGACCGGGTAGTATAAAGGGTACGCTGTCACTCAAACCCCCAAGCCAAACCCCCCAGTGATGTCACCAGAAGCCCAAGCCCACCCCTCCAAGCCCTTGCTGTAGATAGGCATGCCCCAATAAAAAAAGTTACCAGAGAGCAGGCAGGAAACTGTGACTCATTCTGTACACAGAGACGGAGAATCCAATTACACCCCTTCCCTCCGCCCCCCTCTGCCTCAATCCAACCTTCCCCCAGACCTAAATCTGAGCAGAGGATAATTGAAAGCAGTGGGGGGTGTAGGTTTGCAATGGTGAAACACAAGGCTTTAGTTTTGTTTTAAAAAAAACAGACTTCTGTATTTTACAGCCATATAAAAAAACAAGAATGCACCAGCGGATCTTAAAGAAAATTTATAATGAGCCAGGAAATACCGGCAGTTTTGGCAGTATAACACCTCTTTTGCAGGCAGCTAAAGCATGTATGCTGTCTGTGACCAAGAAACAAGTGATTGATTGGCTTACAGAACAAGATGCTTATTCTTTACACAAACCTGCTAGGGTACGATTTAAAAGAAATAAAACCATAGTGTCAGATATAGATTGGCAATGGCAGGCAGATTTGGTTGATATGACAGCCTTGTCTGGTTATAACAGAGGCTACAAATACATTTTGACGGTGATAGATGTTTTGTCAAAATACGCATGGGCTGTGACCCTAAAAACAAAAACAGGTCGTGAAGTGGCAGAGGCCTTTGAAAATATATTTAAAGGTGGTCGTGTTCCCAACAAAATACAAACAGACAGAGGTAAAGAGTTTTTAAACAGATCTGTGAAGAGTTTGTTAAAATACAGGGGCATTCAGCATTTTGTGACCAACAACGATGTTAAGGCAGCAGTTGTGGAGAGATTTAACAGGACTTTAAAATCCAAAATGTGGCGATACTTTACAGCGCGCAACACTTTTCGCTATGAAGATGTGCTTCCGGCTTTTATGAACAGTTACAATCGCAGTTTTCACAGAACAATACAGGCCCGCCCCATCGATGTAACAACCTCAAACTCACTGCGGTTCTGGAAAGTAATCTACGGCAATAACAACAAACATGAAACTGCTAAGCCTTTTTTAAAAAAGGGGGATCATGGAGGAAGTGACGTCACCCGAAGCGCATGGACGGGTAGTCTCCTAGCTCCGTGTAGCTGCGGGGAATAAATGTGTTCAAATACGGCGAAACGACCCGCATAACTGCCCCGAGGCGCCCCTGACTGAGAGTAAGCAGGATGGCTACGAGGCGCAAGAATATAGACCTCTCCGAGTTTTCTTATGGAGGCACTGCCGCGGGACCGTCGATGGCGCCGGGGGAGGAGGAAGGCAAAATGGCGGACAGCACAGCGCGAGCATCGGGGCCGCCGGCGGAGGCTAGCGGCAGTTCTAGTGCAGACGGGCACGAAATTAGAGCCTGGCTGCAAGAGGTAAAAAAGGAGATTATCCAAACCCTGAAGGCTGAAATTAAAGAGAGCATCGGGGCGCTGCGGACTGAGGTGGAAGCTCTGGGAGAAAGGATCCACGTGGTGGAGCAGAGCTCCGACGAACAGGCCACCCTTATCATGCAGCATTCTAAAGAAATTCAATCTCTCCAGCAAGACAGGGAAGAGCTGCTTAACAAAATGGAGGATCTAGAGAATAGACAGCGGCGCTGCAACATACGCATCAGGGGGATCCCAGAACAGGAGGGGACTATGGACTATGTAGAATTGGTGCAGGCCATCTGCAAAGCGGTGCTCAGTATGGAGGCCCAGGAACCCTATACACGGACTATAGCAATTGAAAGAGCACACCGTACCCTAGGTAAGCCTGCTAACAACAAACCTAGAGATATTATCGCCTGTCTGCACACATTTGCAGTTAAGGAGCTTATTATGGCTAAGGCACGCACGCTTCGCCAGATGCAGTGGTGGGGGGAGACGATCCAGATATTCAATGACCTCTCATCTGTGACCCTGCAGAAGCGCAGGGAGATGAAAGCTATCACAGATGCATTGCGCGCTGAAAATGTGCGCTACCGATGGCTGTACCCGTTCGGCATCTTGTTCACCATTAGCGGAGACACTTGTGTAGCGCGGCAGCCAGGGGAAGCGGAAAAGTTCCTACGACAGCGGGGCATCGAGCCAAAAGCATCGGAAGTAGGAAAACCAACAGGAAGAACAGGGCCGGGACCCCGATGGCAACGAGCGGGCAAAGGAGGAAAGCGCCTACGAAGGCAGGACGGCGCCAAGGAGGGACCTGGGTTACCTGCAGAGTAATTGATCCAGCAGACTTGAGCTGCTAAGCTCGGGCAGGGAATGAGTTCTAGGGTAGGTGCCTCTGCTGCGGAGGGTATACTGTGTCACCAGAGGGCATAGTTCTTGCCCATCTATATACCGCGCAGCATGGGGGAAGCATACGACCATATAAAGAAAATGGCGGCAATGGTGTAGGGGGGGGGTCGGGACAGGGTGGGGGAAGTTTCTAAGAAGCAGTTGTAATTCAAGTTGTTACCATGTTGTTTCATATATGCTACACGGGTTGATGTTCTTGCTCCCTATTGTTGAGGGTGAGGATGCATACCTCACTAAGTATGGTTGGGGATGGTAGGGGGGGGAGGGGAGGGTGGGATATAGGGGAGGATATGGGGCACGAATGTATGCATCGCTACAGAAGGTAGTAAGAGGGGCGGATGACACAGAGGAGGGCAGGATCAAACGCAGCCAGTTCTTCTTTTTCTTCCCTGAATATGGCTGATTTACGTCTTATATCCCTAAATGTTAAAGGCCTGAATCACCCAAGGAAACGCCAGTTGCTCTTTAACGATGCTAAGGCGCAGCGGGCCTCCATTTATTTTGTCCAGGAAACGCACTTACTGAGGAAGGATGAGAAATTGCTCCGGGATAAGGAGTTCCCCACTATATTATTGGCATCTAATGGGGATGGGAAAAAGACAGGGGGGGTGGGTATTCTGTTTGCTAAATCTCTAAAGGTGGAAATTCTGGCCCGTAAAAAAGATCAGCAAGGAAGATACCTTGCGGTGGTGGCTAAACTCGATAATATACTGGTAACTTTGCTTAATATCTATGCTCCCAATCAAAACCAAGGGGCTTTCTTCACCCAACTGGAACAAGGCCTGGATGGGTTCATTCAAGGGTCCCTGCTAATGGGCGGTGACTTTAATACTATTTTAAATCCTCAATTAGATCATAGTCAGTGGCCAGGGGGAGGGAGTAAAGAGCATAGGGCCAGGCTTAAACTGGTGATGGACCACTGGGGTCTCGTAGATATCTGGCGCCAACAACACCCACGGGGAAGGGATTACTCCTTTTATTCCAGAGTGCATGGAACATACTCGCGTATCGACATGTGGCTAGGGAGTAAGCTCTGGTACCGGGGATGTAGCGAGGCTACGATTGGTAATATAATATGGTCTGACCATGCACAGGTACAGGGCACATTTCGCTTGGTGCAGGAGGTAATTGGGACTAAATACTGGCGACTGCATAATGGTTTATTAGCGGATTCTCATTTCTGTGAAACACTTTCACAAGATATCCAGGAGTACTTTGAAATTAATGACAATGGTGAAGTAGCCTCCCGGATGGTCTGGGATTGTTTTAAGGCTGTAATACGGGGAAAGCTAATCGCCAGAGCAGCGGCCAAACAGAAGGAGAGTAGGAAGACGAGGGAGGAGTTGCTCAGGGCTATTGAGATTTTGGAAAAGAAACATAAACAATGTGGAGGGTGGCGCACATTAAGAGATCTAGATAAAAAGCGAAATGAATTACGTATTTTACTGGACGGTGAAATATTGGATAAGCTAGACAGGAATCGGGGGTTCCGCTTTCTAGAAGGGAATAAGCCGGGACGCTTTCTGGCCAGGCAGTTAAAACAACAGATAGCCCAGAGCACGATCTTTAAAATTAAAGACCCCAAGGGAACCTGTATACTGGATAATGAAGGCATTCGGAATAGGTTTGCCCAATTTTACACTGAGCTATATTCGGCGGGGCCTCGGGTCCGACCGGAGCGAATCGAGGCCTATTTGCAGGAGACCCAGATGCCCACTTTAACAGCAACCCAATCCCGAATTTTAGATATGCATATCACCAAGGGGGAGATTTCTGATGCTATTAAAGACCTCAAACCCTTTAAAGCGCCCGGTTTAGATGGCTTTACTGGCCTTTTTTACAAGAAGTTTCAGGATCTTTTGATCCCCCGGTTGCAGGTAGTTTACAATGATTTGCTCACTACCCACGTCTTGCCCACGACTATGGAGCTGGCCGGCATTACGGTGATCCCTAAGCCGGGGAAGGATAAGTCTGTGTGTGGCTCCTATAGACCCATCTCCCTCCTGAATTTGGACCTGAAGATACTGGCTAAGGTCTTGGCCCATAGGTTGAATATGGTAATACAGGAGCTGATACACCCGGATCAAGCGGGGTTTATCCCGGGTAGACAAGCCGGAGACAATATTAGAAAAGTGGTCAACTTAATATGGACGGCGCGAAAGTCTAACATTCCGGCTGTGTTAATAGGAGTTGATGCCGAAAAGGCATTCGATAGGGTGGACTGGGATTTCCTGTTTGGAGTGCTGCGGAAGGTGGGGATAGGGGACAATTTCCGGGCCTGGCTTGCAGCAATGTACAGGTCTCCCCAGGCCTGCATAAAAATCAATGGCTCTTACTCACCTAGTTTTGCCTTGGGTCGAGGCACTCGACAAGGGTGTCCCCTGTCTCCGCTGCTTTTTGCACTGTTCATGGAACCCTTTGCGGCCAGGGTGCGCCAAAATCAGGATATTAGAGGTATAGCGAGTGGGGGCGTTCAGTATAAGATCTCACTATTTGCAGATGACATCTTATTTTCTATTGCACAACCACAGTTGACTTTGCCCATTTTGGTACGGGAAATGGAGGGCTTTAGTACTATATCGGGATTCAAGGTCAATATGACAAAAACGGAAATCTTGAACCTTACGCTTACGGAAGCCCAGAGACTTGGCATACAAGCCCATTTTCCATTTAAATGGTCCATCAAGGGCTTAAAATATCTAGGTATTACGCTCACTGAAGATTGGAAACAGTTGTTTTCCTTAAACTATGTACCTTTGATGCTAAAAACAGCAAGGGATCTAGAGATTTGGAGCCCTTACCGGCTCTCTTGGTTGGGGAGGGTGGCCACCATTAAAATGACGGTGCTCCCGCGTTGGCTTTATTTTTTTCAGACCCTACCCATAGAACTACCCACTACTTTTCTGAAAAGATTACATACTAGGATATTTCACTTTATTTGGAAAAGGCGGCCACCCCGCATTACTAGACAGGTCCTCCACAAAACCCGGGAGGAGGGGGGACTGGCGGTTCCGGATTTTGGCAAGTACTATTCTGCCGCCCAATTACGGGTGCTACCGGAATGGGTGGGGGGAAAGGAATTGAAACAATGGGCCAAGATTGAACAAGAGACGGGAAATGGGGTGCCATTATCGCATCAAGTATGGGGGATGCCTAGGACAACCAAGAATGCGCCCATGGTTAATCCATTCACGCAGGTGACACTGCGGCTATGGCAGAAGTCCAGAGTGCGCCTAACCGGGTCGTTCCTGGTCTCACCCCTGTTGCCCATTGGTCTATATAAGTCTAATCAGTGGGTCCTGGGTGCGGGTGGACCGGAAGATCGATGGGGGAAATGGGGACTCTGGTATTTTGGACAATTGATAAAGGACAAACAACTGAGAACTTTTCGGGACTTACAAATCCACTATGGCCTACCTGAGACAGAGTCTTATTATTATTTACAACTAAGGCATTGTATGTTGGACTTACCCCAGCGGGATGATGTGCTTAGAGACAAAACGTCCTTTGAAGCTATGTGCTGTGCCTCTGCGGGCCTGAAGGGGAATATTTCCAATATCTACATTTGGTTGGGGGCTTCAGAGGGCTCGACAGCTCGTTATCAGCGGGAGTGGGAAGGGGAGTTGCAACTCAACTGGTCTGCTACGCAATGGAAGCAATGTTTTGGATTTTTGCTACGACATTCCATTTCGGCGAATATATTGGAAACTAACTATAAAGTGCTGACCAGATGGTATCTCACACCCGTTAAGTTACATAAAATCTACCCCAACCAAGGGGCGCAGTGCTGGAGGCAATGTGGTCACGAGGGGACTTTTATTCATGTATGGTGGAGTTGTCCCAAGCTTGTGCCTTTTTGGAGACAGGTACAGGCTATGATACATCAAATGCTGAACATCCGCTTGGTACTGATACCCGCAGTATGCCTGCTGTCCGCATACCCGGACTCATGGAATACGTTGAAACGGACTTTAATTCATCATATCCTTTGTGCGGCACGACAGGAGGTGGCGGCTTGGTGGCGGTCCACTGGGGTACCGACGGTGAATACTATGTCACATAGACTTTGGCAGATGCACTGCTGGCATTATCTTCGGGCACAACAACTCGATAAGATGGAGAAACATGTTTCGATTTGGGAACCCTATCTCCGTTGGTATAAGGACTTGTGAGTGTGATGTGTCACTGGGACTGAGGAGATGTACCTCACAGCTAATGGAGGACTGACCCGGGGCTGGGGTTACCGGAGGTAATTTTGAGAAGATCTCAGGGGAATACGAGAGGGAAGATAGGTTGTGCTGTGTATTGGGATTGGAAGTGTCGATCCACACTGTCTATGTAGCGATACTATTTAGCGGGGGAGGGAGGGGATGGGAGTACTAGGGCACAAGGGGGGGTGGAGTGGGGGTACATTAAAATGGAGGCACTCAAATATTTTCTTTATAGTTTATTGTTCACTGTTTAATTGTATTGACATCAATTCCTGATACTGTAGTGTATATTATACAATGTGCCAATAAAAATTTTAAATAAAAAAAAAAAAAAAAAAAAAAAAAAGAAGAACACCATGTTGGTGTCCATAAAGCCTCATGCTACTTCCCAATGATGGAAGTCATCCAGGAACTGATTGACCTGGAGTGGGATGCCTCTGAGGCCAGGTTTAAAGGAAGTTGGGCCTTGGAAGCCTTATACCCTCTGGAACCAGTGACCAAGGAACGCCTGCATTTTCCAAAAGTGGACGCCATGGTCTGTGCCATCTCAAAGCGAACCATTGCCATTGAGGGAGGGGCTGCATTTAAGGATACTCGATTGGAATCCATTCTTAGCAGGCCTTTGATGCAACAGCAACGACACTGCAGATTGCTTCCTGCTGCGTGCTGGTGGCACGTTCCTGTTTGCTCCTCTCGAGAGAGGCAAATAACTTCGCAACATATACCGGTGAGACGATGGAACATGCAGCAGCTTTCCTGATGGATGCAAGCTCAGATCTGGTGCGTACCTCAGCCAGAGGAGTAGCCTCTGTAATGGCAGCCAGAAGACACCTACGGCTGCGGAATTGGTCTGCTGACGCGACCTCTAAAGCGAATCTCACAAGAATGCACTTTAAAGGATCTCTCTTATTCGGAAGCGAATTGGAGAAGTTAGCCAGCAAGTGGGGCGAATCTCCAGTGCCTCAGCTACCAGAAGACAGGGGTAAAAGATCCCAATGCCCCTCCCCCAGAAGAACCAGGGGCAGAGGCTCGCAAAGCTTTAGACCCTCGTCCCTCCGGAAGGTCCCAGCCCTTTCGGAACAACAGACAGACCGAGAGGAACAGGCCCGGGGCAGGCTCCAGCCCTGCTCCCCAATGAGAATGGGCCAACCCATCCACAGGAAGAGGTAATAGGGTTGACTTTCCCTCTTCTACCAAAGATGAGTCGAGATCATGTCTGACAAATGGGTACTAAACATCATTCGAGAAAGTTACTCTCTGGAGTTCCGCAGCATCCCTGGGACAAATTTATGATGTCACCCTGCCACTCCCACACCAAGAGACTGGCAGTGGAAGCCACTCTGACAAGACTACTCAATCTGAAGGCAATATCTCTTGTTCCTACGCCCCCACAAAACATGGGGTGCTATTCCATCTATTTATCGTTCCCAAGAAGGAAGGTCATTCTGACCCATCTTATGATCTGAAGAATGTCATCCGTCATCTGCGGATACTACACTTCTGCAGGAAGACTCTTCGCTCCGTAATAATGACAGTACAACCAGGAGAGTTCCTAAACTCCCTGGACCTCTCTGAAGCCTACCTTCACATTCCATTCATGAAGATCACCAGTGTTTTTCTATGCTTTGCGATACTGGGTCACCATTACCAGTTCTGAGCGCTACCCTTAGGCCTAGCAACCGCCCCCCCCCCCCGAACATTCTCCAAAATTATGGTGGTCGTGGCGGCCACACTGAGGAAGGAAGGGATCTTGATACACCCTTACCTGGACGACTGGCTGATTAGGCAAAGTCTTCAAAAGAGAGCCAGCAGGTGACCAGCAGAGTCAAGAACCTACTGCAGGAGCTCGGTTGGGTCGTGAACACCGGCAAGAGCAGTCTGCAGCCCTCTGTCTCTACAGTACCTGGGGGCCCATTTCGACCCCAAACAGAACAAAGTCTTCCTCCCTCCACCGAGGAGAAGGAAGCTGATGGAACAATTACAACGATTGATGACCAATGCATGCTATAAGGGATGGGACTATCTTCAAGTTCTTGGCCTCATGGCAGCAACCCTGGAGGTCATCCCATGGGCAAGGGCCCACATGCGACCGCTCCAGCATTCTTTACGGTCATGTTGGAACCTACTGTACCAGGACTACTCAATTTGCCTCCAACTACTAGCAGAGATACGTTCTCAGCTTCAGTGGTGTCTACAGGAAGACCACTTAAGCAGAGGAGTAAGCCTGTCCCCACCGGACTCGATCTTGCTGACCACGGATGCGAGCCTGCGAGGGTGGGGAGCCCACTGTCAGAAACTGACGGCCCAAGGACAATGGAGCAAGGAAGAGGTGGGATGGAACATAAAACACCTGGAAGCTCAAGCAGTCAGACTAGCTTGCCTGCGATTCAGCCACAGACTCAGAGGCAAAGTGATTCGAGTAATGTCGGACAACGGTTGCCTACATCAACCGCGAGGGAGGAACCAGGAGCCAGCAGGTGAGATCCTCTCATGGCATGGGCAGAGATAAACCTTCAGGGATCTCAGCCTCCCACATCGCAGGAAAAGACAATGTCTCAGTAGATTTCCTCAGCAGAGAGAGCCTGGATCCAAGGGAATGGACGCTGTCGACCACAGCTTCCAACTGATAGTAAATCACTGGGGCCTCCCAGCCATGGACCTACTGGCCACCTATCTCAGTGCCCCGTCCCCAGGTTCTTTAGCCGAAGACGAGAGCCACACTTCCAAGGATCGACGCTCTCATTCAGACCTGGCTGGAGGAAGACTTACTGTACGCCTTCCTCCCATGACCACTACTGGGCAAGGTCATCCGGAAGATAGAACACCATAGGGGACTACTCCTACTAGTGGCCCCGGATTGGCCAAGACGCCCATGGTACGCAGACATGCAAAGACTCTTTGCGGGGAGCCCTCTGTGCCTACCTCCACACAGGGACCTTCTCCAGCAGGGGCCGTTTCTTCACGAAGATCCATCTCTGTTCTCTCTTACGGTCTGGCCCTTGAGAGGACTCGCCTGAAGAACCACGGTTACTCGAAGCCTGTGACTGACACCCTGCTCTGAGCGCGCAAGCTCTCAACATCCCTGGCATACATATACGGATCTGGAAAATATTCGAAACCTGGTGCAAGGACCGCGAGATACTCTGCGGACAGCCAAGATCTCCATGATTCTGGTGTTTCTATAGGACTGTATGAAGAAGGGGTTGTCACTCAACTCCCTCAAGGTCCAAGTAGCTGCCCTCTCCTGCTTCAGAGCCGAAGTGAACGGTATTAGTCAATCAGCTCATCCAGATTTGACCCTTTTCCTAAAAGGGGTTAAGCAACTTCGGCCACCCCTAAAGTGACCGGTGCCCTATGGAACCTCAGTCTGGTATTAGACTTCCTAGCGAGGGCTTCCTTCAGACCAACGTGCAGTCTGTACTACACCTCTTAACATTGAAGACTGTATTCCTGGTGGCAATATGTTCAGCTCGTCGCATCTTCAAACTACAGGCGCTATCCTGTCTGTAACCATTCCTTAGGTTCACCCATGGAACCATACAGCTGCGCACCATCCCCTCCTTCCTACAGAAAGTGATTTCCGTTTCATTTGAACCAGGCCATCTCCCTACCATTTCCAGATGAACATAAGGACTCGAAGACTCACGCCTTCTTCGCAATCTATATATCGGCAGACTCCTGGTGCGATACCTGGAAAGATCGGAACTGGTGCGCAAAACGGATCGCCTCTTCGTTCTTCACAGTAGAAAGGGAAGAAACAAGGAGAAGCGGCTCGCAGGCAACCATAGCCTTTACCACTGCAGGTTAAGGCTCATTCTACTAGGGCCCAGGCAGTATCTTGGGCAGAAACCAAGCTGCTATCGCCCGCCGAGATCTGTCGGGCGGTGACGTGGTCCTCCCTACACACCTTCTCCAGGTTCTACCGCCTGGATGTTCAGGCCCAAGAAGACGCAGCCTTCGCAAGGGCAGTACTAAGTGGGCCACGGGCAGCCTCTCACCCTGTCCAGGAGTAGCTTTTGTACATCCCACTGGTCCTGAGTCCATCTGGCTAAATACTAGGGAATGGAGAAATTACTTACCTGATAATTTAGTTTTCCTTAGTGTTAACAGATGGACTCAGCATCCCGCCCATGGCTGCCCCAGAGAAGGAGGACCCTGGAAAGCGAACCTTGAGAGTAAACAAATACTGGTAAGCCATTGCCTACCCCTAGTTCAAGACACCCACAGTTAGTCTGGTGTCGACGTTAACTTAGTTGAGTGCACTGGGCGGTCCCCAGTTTTGAAACCAGTTCCCTGTACGTACCAGGATCAGTCCAGGACACCTGGGTTGTGACTCCGCACCAGTAGATGGAGACAGACTAAAACTTGTGGGCGGAGCCATATATAAGCCCCTGTGCCAGTCACAGCCCCTCAGTCTTACTCTGTCTCCAGTAGATGGTGCAGGTCCAGTCACAGCCCTGCCTGACCTGATTCTGGTTGTTAGTCAGGTTTGATTTTGAGTTAGTTTTGTTAGTTTTTAATTGTTCTGTGCTAAATTGGGTTTTGTTTTTAATTCTTTCCCGGGTGCCCTGCCTCCCAGGGGAGTTGAGAGGTCCTGAGGGGACTACCCTCCCCCGGTTGAGGCCGCTGCCAGGGTTGAGGACCCGGCTAAACTAGTGGCAGCGTCAGGGGTGACACCAGGGAGCCTGGTTCACTCACCCCTGCAGGAAAAGGGCTTTCAGAACCAGGGACAGCGCTTTTTTTCTGTAAAAAAAAAAAAAAAAAGTTTTACTTTTATTTTCTTGCGGCTCTCCGTTCCTGGCGTTGCCGCTCCGTTTTCGTCGGTGGGGGGCGTCGCCAGCTGGGGGGAGGTCGCCGAATTGCGTTTTAGTTATTTTAAATTTTTTTCCTCTGTGGTAATTTTGTTCGGCGCGTCTCTATTTTCCCGCGTTCGTCGGCATGCCTCGGGTTCGCAGTGCAGGGCCTGCGGCTCGGCGCGCGCGCGTCTCTCCCGGGACAGCCTTTGTTCGGCTTGTGTCCCGGGTGATGAGGGAACCTCAGCAGCACCACGGGGGCTCGGTCCCGGGTCGCGCGATCGCCGCGAGGTGGGGGCCCCTCTGACACACCTCAGGACCTGTTCCCGCTTAGCGCGGGAGTGGCAGCCATTTTGGCCACCGGCCGGGAAATTTCCAGGGAAACGGTGGGGGCTTCGTCTCTACCTCCCGCGCTTTCCCCGCAGCGTGACAAGGCGAGGGAGGTCCCCTCGGAGGGGATTCGGTCCCGGGGGACTCGAGTAGCGATTCAGCGGGTTCCGGAGAATTTTCTGAGGACTTTGCGCTGTTGCTGCGCAAAGTCCTCAATATAAGCGCAGCAAGCGCATACGGGGGGATCTCGCGTACTGCTATCCGCAAGTCCCCGCCACGGAAAAAGAAGGCCAGGAAGGGTGCGGAGATCGCCCAGGGCTCGTCCCGGGGAAGCGGCTTCCCCGGGGGCTGCCGCAGGAATCGGATTCCGAGGATTCCCCCGGGACGGATACGGAGGCCTCCGAAGAGCCCCTGATGGGGGCCGGGACGGCAGCACCGGATGCAACGGCACAGCCTAGTGCAGGGAAAGGTGCACAGGCCTTAGACGGGGATGACCCCAAGGTGGTGCGGCTATTCCGCAGAGAGGAACTGTCACCTCTCATCCCAGCCATTCTCCAGGAGCTGGGGATTGAGGCTCCCCCAGTGGTGGTCCGCCAGGAGGCGAACATGGATCCCGTTTTGCTCGGCCTCACAGGGCCGGCGGTCGCCTTCCCTTTTCATTTCTCATCCACGGATATCCTCTTCAAGGAATGGGATACTCCGGAGCTGGGTTTGAAAGTCAGCAAAGCCATGGATAAGCTCTACCCTTTACCGGAGGAGGCGTTGGAACTCCTCAGACTCCCGAAGGTGGATTCGGCGGTCTCCGCTGTCACGAAGAGGTCTACCATCCCGGTCACGGGAGCACAGCCCTCCGGGATATTCAAGACCGAAAGTTGGAGGTTCAACTCAAAAAGATTTTTGAGGTTTCCGCCCTAGGAGGCGAGCTGCCATTTGCACGAACTTTGCTATGCGTGCTAGTCTGCGCTGGGCCCAGGTATTGCAGGCTAATGCGGATCTCTCTCCGGAGGAGGCTTCCCAAGCAGATAGGTTGGAAGGGCTATTGCATATGGGGCTGATGCGCTCCATGATCTTTTACGCACTTCAGCTAGGTCCATGGTAGCAGCGTGTCGGCACGCCGTCTTCTTTGGCTACGCAACTGGGCGGCGGATGGTTCGTCCAAGGCTCACCTCGGGGCGTTACCCTTTAAAGGGAAATTGCTGTTCGGAAAGGAGTTAGATGACTTAATGGTTTCACTAGGTGAGAACCGAGCGTTTAAGCTGCCAGAGGATAGGGCCCGGGCGCGCTCTTCGTTTTCCAGCAGAGCTCGTTTCCGGGGACCCCGAAAGTCCAGGCCGCAAAGATCCACCGGTCCTCTTATAGACCGTCCTCTTCTCGGAACACTCACTGGCAGCAGTCCTTTCGAGGTAAACGTTTTGGCAGGCAAGGAGGAGCCCCGTCGGGTGCGGGGTCCAAGCCTTCGCAATGAAGTTTGGCCGGCCCATCCCTCCTTGCGTCCTCAGCACGTTGTCCCAAACGTGGGGGCGCGTCTATCCTTGTTCCTCGAGGAATGGGCCAGCATTACGTCGGATCAGTGGGTCCTCAATGTGATAAGACACGGTTACGAGTTAGATTTTGCTCGCATCCCAGTGGACAAATTCCTGGTCTCGCCCTGCAAAGATCCCAAGAAGAAAGCGGCGGTGCTAGATACCATTCGAAGACTAGAAAGCTTGGGGGCCATCTCTCCGGTTCCGGCCGATCAGTACGGCAAGGGCCGTTATTCCATTTACTTCATAGTTCCCAAGAAAGACGGCACTTTCCGACCCATTCTGGATCTGAAAGGAGTCAACAGATGCCTTCGGGTCCCTCACTTCAAGATGGAGACCATTCGTTCGGTGATCGCGTCAGTGCGGCCAGGAGAATTCCTTGCGTCACTAGATCTCACAGAAGCATACCTTCATGTGGGCATCCAACCAGCGTTCCTGCGGTTTTGCATTCTGGGAAGACACTTCCAGTTCCGGGCTCTTCCGTTCGGCCTGGCGACAGCGCCTCGGACATTCACGAAAGTGATGGTGGTGGTGGCGGCGCACTTACGTCGGGAAGGCCTCCTGGTTCACCCTTACCTCGACGATTGGCTGATTCGGGCGAAGTCAGAGAGCTTGTGTCGGCAGGCGGTAGCCAAGGTGCTTCAATTCTTGCAGTCCCTGGGCTGGGTGGTCAACTACAACAAGAGTCATCTGGAACCCACTCAGTCCTTGGAGTATCTAGGAGCCGTCTTCGACACAAAACGGGGCAGAGTGATTCTCTCTCAGGAACGGATATGCAAATTACAGTCTCAGGTGCGACGTCTTTTGTCTCAGCACCGTCCGCGAGTCTGCGATTACCTGACGGTTCTCGGATCTATGGCCTCCACGCTGGCGTTAGTCCCTTGGGCATTCGCTCACCTGCGGCCGCTGCAGTCTTCATTGCTTTCCCGCTGGAAACCGATTTCAGAGGAATTTTATCTTCCACTGCCTCTCGACAGTCAGGCGCGCTCCAGCCTGAGCTGGTGGCTGGATTCCAAACATCTCTCCTGTGGAGTATCTCTTCTCCTTCCCAACTGGACAGTGGTGACCACGGATGCCAGTCTTTCCGGTTGGGGTGCAGTTTGCCAAGGGAAATCGGTTCAAGGTCTGTGGTCAGAAGATCAGACCCGGTGGTCTATCAACCGCCTAGAGTCCAGGGCGGTCCGTCTGGCATTGCAAGCTTTTCTACCCCTCGTACGAGGAAAGGCGATCCGAGTATTGTCGGACAACGCTACCACCGTGGCTTACATCAATCGCCAGGGCGGGACGAAAAGCCCTCAAGTAGCGAGAGAAGCGCGTTCCTTGATGGCCTGGGCAGAGCGGCATCTCAGCGATCTCGCTGCGTCTCACATAGCAGGAGTCGACAATGTCCAGGCGGACTTCCTCAGCCGGCACCACCTGGATCCGGGAGAGTGGGAGCTGGCGGAAGAAGCGTTTCTTCTCATTTGCAGGACTTGGGGAACGCCCCACATGGACCTGATGGCCACGTGGAACAACTCAAAAGCTCCGAGATTTTTCAGTCGACGCCGAGAAAGAGGAGCAGAAGGGGTCGACGCGTTAGCTCTTCCCTGGCCAGCGGAGGTGCTACTGTATGTGTTCCCACCGTGGCCCATGATCGGCAAAATCCTGCGGCGCATAGAATTGCACCCGTCCAACGTGATCATGGTGGCGCCGGAATGGCCGCGCCGTCCGTGGTTTGCGGATCTGATCCAATTGTCGGTGGCGCCGCCCCTTCGTCTACAGGGGTTTCCGGGGCTCCTTCGTCAGGGCCCCGTCTGTTTAGAGGATGCGGATCACTTCTGTCTCGCGGCATGGCTTTTGAGAGGAATCGATTGAAGCGCAAAGGTTACTCAGATGCGGTAGTTGCCACGTTGCTGAGATCCAGGAAGCAGTCTACATCTCTGGCTTATGTTAGAGTCTGGGTAGTTTTTGAAGAGTGGTGCGTAGAGCGGGGTCTGGATCCCACTTCCGCTACTATTCCTGATATTTTGGCTTTTCTCCAGGCTGGGCTGGCCAAAGGTTTAGCATGCAGTTCCCTACGGGTCCAAGTGGCGGCGCTTGGTTGTTTGCGTGGTAAAGTCCGGGGAGTCTCCCTGGCTCTCCACCCAGATATCTCCCGTTTTCTTAGGGGAGCGAAACACCTCCGTCCTCCTTTGCGGCCTCCTTGTCCGTCTTGGAACCTCAACTGGGTGCTCTCGACTTTATGCTCAGCTCCTTTTGAGCCTCTGAAGCGTTCTACGATCAAAGATCTCACGTTGAAGACTGTATTCCTGGTAGCGATTGCGTCGGCTCGCGAGTTTCCGAGTTGCAGGCTCTGTCCTGTAGGGAGCCCTTCTTGCGCATTTCCGATTCGGGGGTTTCCTTGAGGACCGTTCCCTTTTTCTGCCTAAGGTCGTATCGGCTTTTCATTTGAATCAATCGGTTGAACTTCCCGCTTTCGCGGTAGGGGAGTCTTCAGATCCAAAATCGAGGGACTTGAGAAAACTAGATGTGCGGAGGTCTCTTCTGCGCTATCTAGAGGTTACAAATTCTTTTCGGTTGTCGGATCATCTGTTTGTGTTGACGTCGGGTCCGAAGAAAGGTTCTGCTGCGTCCCGCACGACGATCGCCCGTTGGCTCAAGGAGGCCATTGGTTCCGCGTACATTTTGCGCGGTAAATCACCGCCGGTAGGTCTTCGTGCTCATTCGACGAGGTCTCATGCTGCGTCTTGGGCGGAATCTTCTCAGGTGTCGCCTCAAGAGATTTGCAGGGCGGCTACCTGGAAATCGTTGCATACCTTCATTAAACATTACCGGTTGGATGTTCAGGCTACTGATGCTGGGGGTTTTGGAGAAGGGTACTCCGAGCGGGACTCTCTGCTTCCCACCCTCGATAACTTAGCTCTGGTACATCCCAGGTGTCCTGGACTGATCCTGGTACGTACAGGGAAAGGAAAATTAGTTTCTTACCTGATAATTTTCGTTCCTGTAGTACCAAGGATCAGTCCAGGATCCCGCCCGCAGTGTTGCGCTATAGTAACGGAGAGTCCGCTCATTGTGTTTTTATAATACGCTGACCCCTTGTTTTGTTCGCTCTCCCGGTTGGGGAGTCTGTTTTCCTGTAGGGGTGTTGGAGTTATTTTCGTTTACTTAGTAAGTTTTCTATGGTTAGCTATGTTGGCTTTTGGATTTTCTACTTTGACATTACGTATGACTGAGGGGCTGTGACTGGCACAGGGGCTTATATATGGCTCCGCCCACAAGTTTTAGTCTGTCTCCATCTACTGGTGCGGAGTCACAACCCAGGTGTCCTGGACTGATCCTTGGTACTACAGGAACGAAAATTATCAGGTAAGAAACTAATTTTCCTTTAAATCAGTTTAATCAAGTTGAGAAGTTAATCAAGATGTTTATGCAAAGATATATATCCACAATGGCTTTTCGAGGAGGATACTGAGGAGCTGAGGTCACTGCAGGGGTATATCTAGGGTGACGTCAGCTTTGAAATCTGACTCAGTCTCCCATCTGCTAGCAGAGGAACACATAACCCACTGGTCCCAAGTCCATCTGTCTACACCAGAGCTTTCCAAACTTTTCATGTTGGTGACATACTTTTTAGACAAACATAATTTTGTGACACGGTAATTCAGTCTACTAGCAAACCAGAGGTTAAAGGTTAAACGAACAAAATGTATTTCGACAATTTATGTTGTTTCCTTAAATATATACATAATAAAATGTTTCACGACACAACCTATCATGTGAAAACCTTTCATTTATATTAAAAATATATAATATTCCAAGATTAATGTTATTGTTATAATTTATGAATAACAATAATAAAACAAAGTTATTGTGTTATTCAATTTACCTCTTTAATGAGATATATGAGCTTGATGGGATGAACACAGCTTTTGAATATTTGGTGTTAATAAGAAAGTCCAAAGGGTCTTCTGCATAATTTTAAAAAGCTGGCCAGTTTCACACTATATAATTATTTGATAGCCTCATTCAACTAATTCTATATGGCATGAGAGTGAAGTCTGGAATTTATAGGAAGGGACAGAATGTCAATAAAATCCTGCACCTCCAGTTCTGTAACTCTGTGCATCCATGAAATTCCCTCAAACAATGGAGCTTGGATGTTTCCCTTACAGCTCATCATACTAAAAGATATTTTCAAATTCTGGTGTCACCTCACACTAACAGCAGCACAAACACCTTCCACTGCCAGGCACATTGTGAACGAAAATAAAACCTCACAAAAAAAAGACACTCAAAATCTATACTGCAATCCATTGTAACATAACAGTAATAACACCAAGGACTCAAACAACAATAACCCTACCTGTGAAAAAGCAAGGGTAAATATTATACTGGGTCCTAGAATACCAATACACCACTACTGAGGAAACAAAACAAACCAGATTGCTATAGATCCCTATGCTAGTGAATTTCTCATCATGGTCACACACACAGAGCAGAGACAGACCCTCACCAAATACAGAATACAAAATAAAGGAGCACAAATTAGACAAAAACTGAAATGGAAACCCCAAGAAGCCAGACTCTGTGTATTAATAATGGAAAAAACAGAACCACCATTCCTCATAAAACAAATAAAATCAAGAAACATAAAGCATCAGTTATAATAGTAAAACCATACTAATAAAAGAATATTTTAAAACTACTGATAAATAGAATTTCTATTCATTAAAATCATATACATTTTTACAATTTCCCAAACACCAATAAAATATTTCAAAATAGCTCATATATCAAATAACACCCAATAATTAAAACTAATAAGGATTTTAAAAAGCCCCTGCTGTCCATATGTGGGAGCTCTTGATTTCCAGTCACCCTGATATTGTCAAGGATTAGGAGTTATCCTCTCTCTCTCACACATACTCACATTTCCATTCTCACTCACACATACACTGTCACATACATACACATTCATGCTCTTATACCCACCATAACCTCTCGCTCTCACAGACACTGACACACTCTCAAGCTCTAAGACACTCTCTCTCCCTCCACACACACCCCCCACACAAACTCTTACTCCCCTGGATTTTCTCATACACACTCTCTCTGGCTCCCTCACATACACACAAACACACACACCCAGGCAAGTTCCCAAACATTCTCACACACTGAAACTGACCCCCAGGGCAGGCTTCCATTCATTTTCACACACCCCTCCCCATCCCCCAGGCATGCACACATTCATTCTCACACACACATACACCACACACAGGCCGGCACCTATTCTCACACATACAAACCCAGGAAGACACCCATACGTTCTCACACAGACACACACCCTCAGGCAGGCACACACTAAAGACAAACCCCCTCTCTTTCTTTTGCCAGCAACCTCGGAGCCTCTCTCATTCCTCTGCTGCCACTGTTACTGGCAGCACTATTGGGGAGGCGCTGATTGCTGCTATTGGCACTGAAGCCCATTCTGCTGCCTCCTCTGTGCAGGCCCCGTGGGTTTCCACTTCCTCCATGTTGATCTCGTACATTGTGAAATCGGCATAGAGAAAGTGCTACTCTTGCACATTACCAAAGATTACATGTGCCAATCAGTAAAAAGTAATTTATTTCTTTTTTTTACCTTTGCTGTCTGATCTTAGTTTTCTAATCGGTTGGTCAGGCTTTTTTGCTCCACCTCCCCTTTCTTATTTTTTTGCCAATTCCTTTCATATTGTCTCTTTTTTCTATTTCTTTTCTCTCCATCTTCTTCCCTCAAACATTCAGTCAGGTTCTCATTCTCACATGCTTTCTCTCTCTCACACACACACACAGGCTCTCTCTCACTCCCACATGCTGTCTTACTCAAGCACAGGCTCTCACTGTCACATGCTGTCTCTCTCACACACACACAGGCTCTCTCACATGCAGCTCTGCAAATATTCAGGTCCTCCACTCCCACACACAATCGCTCAACTCACCTCATACACGCACTCTACGGGCCCTCAGCCTCTCTCTTACCTCTGGGCCTCCTCTTCACGGGTGCTGCAGGATGGGCTCGGCAGCGGCCCTGATCTTCTCGGGCCGATCGCGGCGACGGCAGCGGCCCTGATCTTCTCGGGCTGATCCGCGGTGGGGACCCTGCTATATCCGGCCGCCTCCTCTTTTCGCCCGCTGCAACAACGCTGCTGCTCCTCTTCTGCACGCGGCTCCGGCAACATTTTCTTCTGGGGCCGCATGGGCAGGAAGGAGGAGGAGCACCTGCATGTATTGACAGGACCTTTTTCTTCTTCGGGCCGTTGGTGACGTGAGCTCCATCACGGCCCTGCTGATCTTCCTGCTGTGTGTCTCCGGCACACAGCACAGCGATATTTCACTGCTCAGCTGCCAGTGGGATGAGCTCCACCGGCGGCTGCATTGGCTCCCACTTGCCGGTGTGTCACGTGCACCGGGCTTGCGCGACACACCGGCAAACTGCAGGCGACACACTAAAGTGTCGCGACACACACTTTGGAAAGCTCTGGTCTACACTATGGAAAACGAAATTACCGTATTTTTCACACTATAAGACGCACCTGACCATAAGAGGAGGAAAATAAGAAAAAAAAAATTCTGTCCCCATGAGGGGCTCTGTACAGAGCTCCCCCCTGGTGGCTGTCCGTGGGATTTTTTTTTGGTTTTATTTTTATAGTAAGGCAGAGAACATCCACACAGGTACTCACACACTCACTGGTTTTCTCTCCCTCACATACATACATAGGCTCTTTCACACTCACTAGCGCTTTCCTCCACTCAACTCACTGGCTCTCCCTCACATATACACAGACAATCATACACACAGCTCTCTCACACCAGTTATTTTAAACTTTCATGCCTGCTCCAGAGTTCAATAATAGTCAGGGCTATTACATTGATAGGAGAGCAATTTGCTCCTAATATTTCAACAGGTAGCCACTTAATCAGCACATGCAGTAATTCTATTTGCTTTTCATTAATTTCAGCTGTCAAACTGCTAATCAGTTCTGAAAAGCCATATTGCTTCATATGCAAGAAACATTTTATCAGAAATCACTGAACCACACAAAGAACCAAAAAAGCAAAGGTCTGTGTCATGTATCTCCATCCCAGGCAGTATACCACCCCCATGACTCTCTCCAATACATCCAAACAAATGAGAAGGAAATGGCGTGCACCAACCACAATCCCCGATGCCATCTATCATCCTCCGCCGGCAGAGCCCGAACTCCCTGCTGGTCTGCCGTTCCCAGGGTGCATCTCACTGTGAAGATCGGCGTGGCGCAGGTCAGACATCAGCTGTTAGAACCGCGTTCGCTACGGCGGCCCCTCCAGTTCAAACAGCTCCCTGCCTCTCTGCTGTTCCCGGAGTGCATCTTGCTGCGAAGGCCGGCGCAGCGCAGGCCAAATGCCAGCCGTCTGAACTGGAGGGGCCTCCATAGCCCACGTGGTTCGGGCGGCTGATGTCTGGTCTGTGTCACGCTTGGCCCTTGCGGCGGCGGGGTGTGCCCCAGTAGCAGCAGACTGGCAGGGAGCTCGAGCTCTGCTGGCGGAGGACGACACAGCATCTGGGCCCATGATCGGTGTGGGCCATCTCCCTAGCATCTGTCCACACACACCAGAGGGTCGTGGGGGCGGTGTGCATTTGACCTGCGCCGCCATGCTGATTGAGTGAGTTGGGGGGGAGGAGGAGGGGGATGGCGCGCGAGAGGGAGAGATGCTACATTTGCTCCGTAAGATGCACGACGTTTCCCCCCACTTTTGGGGGGAAAAAAGTGTGTCTTATGGAGCGAAAAATACGGTATCAGGTAAGTAATTTCTCCAATTCCCTCTCAAAAAGAATGTTACAATAACAGAATGGATATAATGCCTTCACAGGCAAGGTTGTGACAGAAATCAGTTTGCCAGAAATGGTGTAGGCCCACCTGTTCTGACAGTTTGCTCATGCTCTTTCCTCCTCCTTCTCATCTGCCTTCTGAAGTTTTATCTCTGCACTTTGTTCTTTACCGTGTTGTCCTTGTGCCTTTCCTCTGCCAGGCATCTTTCCACTTCCTCATCTTTCTTCTGTTGCATGACAATGAGAGATTTTCATTGTGCATGGGTTCAACTCAAATTTTACAATAAAGTTTCCCCAAACCCAAATTTTTCAATGTAAAGATGCCAGAGGTTCCTACTTTGGCTTAGCCTCTTGCGGAGTGCCAAAATGGGCTTCAAAATGAACTAGTGTTTGAGCTAGCAACTAGCAGCGTTGTCATCGCAGCCGTGAAACCATTTCCCTGATACATAGAAACATAGAAATGACAGCAGAAGAAGACCAAATGGCCCATCCAGTCTGCCCAGCAAGCTTTCACACTTTTTTTTCTCTCACATACTTATCTGTTCTCTTGGCTCTTAGTAACCTTTTTTTATTCTATTTCCCTTCCACCCCCGCCATTAATGTAGAGAGCAGTGTTGGACCTGCATCTAAGTGAAATAGCTTAATTTAGTTAGGGGTATTAACCACCGCAATAAGCAAGCTACACCCATGCTATCTGTTTATTCAGACTGTGTAATTCAGTCCTTGTTGATTGTTGCCTGAATAGATAGACCTTTCTTCATTCTCCCCTGTCATTGAAGCAGAGAGCCATGCTGGCTATGTATTGAAAGTGAAGTATCAGTCTTGCTCCCCTGCCATTGAAGCAGAGGGCTATGCTGGATATATTTGAAGTGTTAAACAGTTAACCCTTGGTCACAGATGTTCACAGGACTCTGAATCTGCAATGGATTTTAATAAGACCCCCCTCCTGATTGGCTTAGTAAGTTTAACTAAGTTAAACCTTTACTTAGCTAGACACACAAGAATATTTAGTGCTCCCTGGCTCCACACTGTGCACTGGCCAAAATGGTTCTCCTGCTTCTCTGTTTACCTCCCCCAATTCTGAGACAGCCACACCCAATCTAGATAGAACAGGTCACTTCTAGAAGTTTGTTTGTCCTTTTTTTGTAAAATTTTTTAAACAGACTTTATGCCCCAATATTAATATTTAAACAGATTATTTGTGCCAGCTAACTCCAAATGAGAAATAGATTTTATCAGATTAAAAGCTGGAGTGTTTTTTTTGTTTTGTTTTAAATCTTAACTGTATAGCAGAGCAACCAAACAGCAAATTAATTTACTAGAATAATCGACTATAAATAAATGAAACACAGACAGGAATTATTCACAGAAGCCTTCTACAATACTTATAAGTAATAAGCAAGAATACTTAACCACAATGAGAATTCAATTCCACAAAGAGAAATCAGCTCCACACTCGATGGTACCTGGGGAATTTATGCACACCTGATTGTCTGTCTGCAAAAGGCTACAATATCATCTCACCCCAATCAGCAACTGAGCTGGAGTGACCCAAAGGAATGGGCAGACCGGAAGAGCTGCTGCTTTCTGTACAGGCAATGACACTGCTGTCCCAGTTGCCCACTGTTTGTTTGTTTGTTTGTTTATTAAAGTTTAACCAATTGCAACTTCAGATGAACACACAAGTACATTTTCCCCAGCATACGTATAATCCCCAGACAGCTTCCCCCTTCCCCAAATTACATAGCAATAATGACAACATCAGCAGACTAAACTGTAGTTCTTCTAGAATAGTGAGATATAATAAAATAAAAAATTCAAAGGGTCAAATTTGGTTTGCTTGAGTTGATGTTACTGTTCTAACCTTGCGGCTGGCAGACTGCAGAAGTCGGATCGGCTTTCTCTTGCCTTGTGGCACATATAGGTCATTGCAGTTCTTTCTTGGATCACTCTGAACTAAGACTGCACAAAACTCTGCCAGATCTTATGCAAGACACTGTAACTTCTGCTCCTTCAGCATAGAGGCTAAGCCAGTGTAAGCTTGCACAGGAAACAATGCATGTGTGCTCACAGCTGGGACCTAGATCTTGGGTGGAAAGACCTTCCAGTGCAATCTTGAAGCAGTACATAGTGCGGGAAGCATATCTGAGATCTTCACATGCAGCTAGGAAAGAGATGCCAGAATCTTTATTATCTACACTTATATTAAATCTGATGTTGGTTTGAAATCTGATAAAATTAAACCAATCTTGTTTTCTCTCCAAGGGAAATCGGCTCCTGAGTCCATTGACACTCTGGTGCTCCACATCCGGAGAAGAACAAAACGGGGCACTCTGGAGTTTGAAAAGGGAAACTGGCCAACTCGTCTTGCATTCTTTGAAAATTGTCAGCTTCCTCAGGTTGCCCTGTGTGAATGGAGGCTGTGGGGGACTGAAGTCACTGCACTCTAAGCCAAGGTGATTGGCTTTTAAATGAGCGAGTTTGCTACTGTTCAGATGCCAAAATGCCCCATTTTGTTCAGTTCTGACAGTCTTTGCAGCACTGTAGAATGTGTATGTGACTTGTTTGGATGGAGCATGGCCTGTTGGTTACTGGGGGAGCATAGGGAATCCTGTGCTGGTCATGAGGCCTCTTGTTCTGCTTGCTCTCTAGGCTGGTGCGTTCTGGCTCTGGACATGGTTCGCCCTCCTTCGGATCAGAGCTCACCTTTGCTACACGGACAGGTTCTCGCCAGGGCGTTGAAATGCATGTCTTCAGGGTGGAGACACATAGAGACCTGTCCTCCTGGACCCGGGACACTGGTTCAGGGATGCCACTCTGCTGCGGAGCTCATCAGGGAAGTCTCTCTAGGTATGTTGGGTGGAGGAGATGGTTATTGCTGGTTCCCTGTACGTACCCGGATCAGTCCAGACAGTGGGTTATGTCCCCCTTCCAGCAGATGGAATCAGAGCAAAATTGTAAGGACGGCCCCTTATAGGTTGGAGCGCCCTCTGCGTCCTTCAGTATTAAGAATAGCAAAGCCAGTATTACTCTGACTCCAGCAGATGAAAGGTGGCACCTGTGGTTCCCCTATAATCTTCATACATTTTTTTTTTACTATCTTCTTTCTTTTGGATGGATCAAATTAAAAAAAAAAAAAAAAAGTTAAAGTATACAGGAGGATCTGTGAAGGCTTTGTCTTAAATTTTCAGTACTCCTGAAACTTGCAGACAGAACTTTTGTTTCTATTAGCGTTCATAGTTGTCTGTCTTTCTTTCCATTTTGGGGTAAGTTCTGTAAGTTTTTTTTTTTTTTTTTTTTTTCTTCTCACAGGAATCCTCTTGACTGAATAGCCTTCCGAAGGGGGTGCACATTGGTGGTCCATCCTCCCCCCCCCATCGCAGACAATGACCAACTGCCCTGAGACACTGTTCCCTCAGGGCAGCTCTGACAGAGAGGCGCTATTCTTCTGTCTAAATTGTAATTACATTGGTCGTCTGTTTTACCTTACCAGCACAAGTTCTCTTGTAGCTGCTGGCAGCCTCCGGAGGGTGATTTCTGTGCCGATTCTGTTCCCCTCCAATGCCGCAGCCAACGTGATGCTATGCATGTGGAGAGCCCAGCTCGCGGCTCTCCCGGGAGGGCCTATGTGCAAGGTGCCGCCTCAGGGTGCGGGGGTCGGCCCCGTTCCCGTCCAACGTGGGAATGGCAGCCATTTTGTCTCCTGCACTGCCTGCTCCGACGCAGCCAGACTTAGGAGCAGACCGCAGATTTTTTTTTTCCTCACCGCCGATTTTGACTCCTGCGATCCCCCCCCAGATATAGGAGCTACTTTGGGGCAATTTCCTGCAGAAGCTGCATCGGGACAACTCCCTGCAGAAGCACCATCGGGGCAATTTCCTGCGGTCCCACCCCCGCTCCCCCTCCACAGCCTTCTCCGTGGAGTTTTATTCTTTTGCTCCATAATGCCTACTTAGCAAGGATAGACTCAGCCTTAGCCCCCCCTCCTTACAAGTCAGTTAGGCTGGATGAGTCTGGGAATGCTATGGTACCAGGACTTCCGCAAGGCACGAGAGCAGGAGTTCCCCTGGGGTCTTCTGGAGAAGGGGTCCCCCAACAACCAGTCTCCCCCCAAGCGCCAGGGGTACCGCAAGGGTCCTCCCGGGTGCGGATAGTTTCCCACCCTCACATTCCCAATCCGCTGCCTCAGGATCCGGATACCGACCCAGACCTGGATGATCAGACATCTGCGGTACAATTAGAAGTGGATGATCCCCGGGTGTTGCGGATTTTTCAGAGGGATGAGTTAGATCCTCTTATCCCCTTTGTACTGGACGAACTGGATATTGAGGCCCCACAAGACGCTGCAGAGCCCAGTACGACAGCAAGAAAAGGGGATCCCGTCCTGACGGGCCTCCGCCCACCAGCTAAGACTTTTCCCTTTCATGCTATGCTCCTCTAGTTGTTATCCAGGGAGCGGGATGCTCCTGAGGTTTCTTTGAAGGTCGGCAAGGCGATGGACAAGTTGTACCCACTCCCTGAAGACTTCTTGGATTTCCTCAAGGTCCCAAAGGTGGACGCGTCAGTTATGGTGGTCACGAAGAGAACCACCATTCCAGTCATGGGGGGTGCAGCTTTGAGAGATATGCAGGATCGTAAGCTCGAGGTATACCTAAAGAAAGTCTTGAGGTGTCCGCTTTGGGGGTCTGCGGCTGTCTGTAGCTCTCTTATGCAAAGAGCAGGCCCCAATGGGTACAACAGCTGCTCAGTACTCAAGAGCTACCTCCAGAGGAGGCGCAGCAGGCGGAACGCTTGGAAGTGGTAATAGCCTATGGCACAGATGCGTTCTACGACTTACTCAGAGTGCTGGCCAGATCTATGGTCTCCGCAGTCTCGGCTAGATGCCTGCTCTGGCTCCGCAACTGGTCCGCGGATTCTTCCTCCAAGTCCCAGCTGGGCTTGCTTCCATTTAAAGAGAAGTTGCTATTTGGGGAGGAACTGGACCAGCTCATCAAATCCCTTGGGCAGAACAAGTCCACAAGTTACCCAAAGATCATCCTCTGAGCTCCAGGACTTTCGGTGCTACTCGTACCTGTTTCCGGGGTCAACGTCGTTTTCGGCAATCACGAACAGCCACGCAGAGGACGCCCTCTTCCAGCTCAGTCTTGGTCCCATTCCTTTCGGGGACAAAGACTGGCCAGGGATACCCCCTCCCAAGGGGCGCTCTCCAAATCCTCCCAATGAAATTTTGCCGGCCCACTCTTAGACTCCCAGGATAGGGGGACGGCTGTCTCTCTACTACGAGGAGTGGGTCAGAATCACATCAGAACAATGGGTCCTGGATATTCTACAGCGCCTCTATGCTTTAGAATTTACTCGGCCCCTAAGAGACAGGTTCGTCTTCTCACCTTGCGGGCCTGTGAAGAAACAATGCATAGTTCACCAGATGCTCGATCGTCTCCTGGACTTACGGGCCATTATCCCGGTGCCCTTGGCGGAGCAAGGGTTAGGCCATTTCCATCTACTTCATAGTTCCCAAAAAGGAAGGGTCCTTTCGTCCAATCCTCTATCTCAAGATGGTCAACAGGGCCTCAAAATCCCACATTTCCAGATGGAAACCTTGTGCTCCGTGATAGGAGCAATACATGAAGGGGAATTTCTAGCTTCCCTGGATCTGACGGAGGCCTATTTACACATCCCCATATGGCAAGATCACCAGCGCTTTCTCCGCTTCAAGATCCTCTGCTAGCATTTCCAATTTCAGGCACTACCATTTGGTCTGGCAACTGCGCCGCGCACTTTCACCAAGGTGATAGTTGTTGTAGCGGCAGCCCTACGAAAGGAAGGGATTCTGGTACACCCTTATCTGGACGACTGGCTCATCTGAGCAAAGTCCAGGGATCTGTGCCAGCATACGGTCAACAGAGTCCTCCATTTCTCTGCTCTCTCGGATGGGTCATCAATTTGGCCAAGAGCAGTCTTACGCCCTCACAAACGATAGACTTCCTTGGAGCCCATTTCAATACCAGGCTGGGCAAGGTCTTCCTTTGTTGGGACCAGGCACAATCTCTACTCGCCCAGATTCAGCGCTTCAGTTGCCTTCCGCTTCCCACAGCATGGGACTACCTCCAGGTGCTGGGCGCTATGGCTTCCACTATAGATTTAGTTCCTTGGGCTTCGCACATCTGCGTCCTCTACAGAGTGAGTTACTCTCTTGCTGGAAGCCAGTATCTCGAATTCCAGGCTCTGCTCCCGCTACCGGACTCTGCCAAGGACAGCCTTCTCTGGTGGGTCAACCCAGACCACTTATTGCAGGGAGTGGATTTAGAGGTTCCCCAGTGGGTGATCGTCACCACGGATTCCAGCCTCTCCAGCTGGGACGGTGTGCAAACGGCTGTCGACTCAAGGTCAATGGACGCCCGTGCAGGCGCAATGGCCGATCAATCGCCTGGAAACCAGAGCTGTTCGTCTCGCACTGCAATGTTTCCTCCCCCTAGTCTAGGGG